>NW_027513455.1:0-190240 GCF_048772815.1 Callospermophilus lateralis
TTTTACTAAACATGGATTTATGTATGGCTTGTTGTTCTACTAGGAGGCTCACCCATAGGTTGAATTTTCTACTAGGAGGCTCACCCATAGGTTGAATTTTCTACTAGGAGGCTCACCCATAGGTTGAATTTTCAGTTCCAACAGAGTTTAGGAGGAGTGATCTCTTCTCACAATTTGTATTTGCCAAGTCAGACACCTCAGAAGAATATACGTGTGATACCAGGTAGGATTCTATATGTGCATATAAAAATACATATGCTGAATTGGCTACAGAGAATGGGAGACAGGTATTCACATATTTGTTAACTTTAAAAACATGTGGAGAACTATTTCAATTATAAATTAGCTAGATTTATAACACCTACCCTATATCATTCAAAAGGCAAGTCCAACTATACACCATGCCTCATCTGTACTGCTTGCATTTCCATTCTGTTGGATTATTTTTCTCCATCATATTAGTATTAGTAGTCAGAGTCTAGTAGGTTATGGTTTAGTGTCAGGTGTCCGGGCCGGCTGGACACTTCAACGTGGGCGTTGAACCTTGTTGGGGAGGAATGAAGGGAAAAGAGTCATGAGAGATGACAGCAAGACAACAGTTCTGATCATGCTGAAAACTTTTATAGTTCTCACAGTGTATTTATATGCTGCGGATGAGAAAGCTCTCTTATCGGCAGTTGCTGGATGTCTTCACAGGGTGAGATAACCTCAGGATATTTCAGGAAGACGGATAGCTGCAGGATGTCTCAGGGTGATAGATGGCTGCGGGATGTCTCCCAGGCAGGATATCTCGCAGGGGGCTATTTCTTGTAAGTGTCAGGCTATTCTTTGAAGGAGAACTTCCTTCTAGCCCCTGACATCTCCTCCCTTTCTTATATAAAATATTTGACCATACCTTACAGGCCAATGTTTTAGGGGTTATAGAGGCTCTGTTTCTCTAGCAGGCCTTAGAATATCTCCTGATCTGATCGAGCATGTTTACTAGATTTCGTGGTGGCCTTGGCATGTTTTTTGAGGAGACGGCTTTGAGGGGGAAGCATGCCAACTGCCATGCACCAGAGCGTGTCACTCAGAAGACTTGGATTTTGGGAACCATGGATCCATCCTCCTGCAGTCCTTCCTGCACCCTCCGTTAATATGCCCTAACGTCCTCACTCCATGGGTGCGTCCTCCCCCAAGTGGAGCGGCCCATGGAGGACGAACCCTTATGGCAAGTGCAGAAGATCGTTGGTCAGAGCTGTTACTTAGAGTTTTATGTAAGAAAGCGAGATCTGTGGGCATGTAAACTTAAGAAATAAGCTTGTGAGGAGGGTAGAACATCCTTTTAAATGTTGGCAGCACGGTCTTCCATATTCAGGCAATGATAGTGGACCTGTATGGGCTTAGAGGCCAAAATATTAATCTGTTCTTTAATAAATTGTACCAGCCTGTTTATAATGCAGGGTTTTAGGGACACCATTAAAAGTAAACCCAACAAAGGGCCTAATAGGGGAAGAAGGTAGGGTAAAAATCCATTAAGCCCAGTCCAGAGGGGATTTTCAAATATTTCCCTTCATCTCTTTTCTAGATCTTCTTGAAGCTGCTTAATTTTAGTGCATACTATGCCAGAATTATTGGCATAAATGCAGCATCGTTCCCCTAAGGCCAAGCAAATACCTCCCTGGTTAGCTGTCAGCAAATTTAAGCCTCGTCTTTTTTAAAGGAACACTTCTGCCAGGGAGTCTATTTGGTCCTGCAAATCTTTAATGGTTCCTGATAGAGTTTTTATCAGTTGTTCCTGATAGAGTTTATAATTTGTTGAGAGAGGCGATGGTAAGAGTGAATAGACGTGCCTAAGCCAGTGTACCTGTGCCCACAGGAACTGTTATTCCAAGGCTGGCAGATTGTTGGCCGCATCTGAAAAAGAGGAAATTTTGTCCTCATGAGGAGTGCCTCTGTCCCTGTTTTGAGGTAAGTCATTAACCTGTTTAACCAGGAGTTCTGGTAACCATCTTGAGGCTGTTTTATCTTGGTCCAAAACACAAGCTGAGCCTCCTCCCCAGATGAGGACAGGATCTGGGCCTTTCCATTTATTTGTAAGTGGATTGTGTCACATAACAGGTGGGCGAACAGAATTGGACGAGGGATGGCAGTGTCTGTCTGCTGCCGAATCGCCTTCATTGTCTAGGGTAAGAAAAATAAGGGCAAATAATGCATTGTTAAGGCGATGCCTGGGTGTGGTAAATACAAGGGAGGAAGCCTTAAGGAGGGATAGCCAAGTTTTTAAGTTAAGGTGGGCAAGTTCCACAATGCCTTGGCCCTGAGGGTTGTATGGAATTCTAGTAGTATGACAAATTTGCAAGGTAGCACAAAACTGTTTAAACTTGGCAATAGTAAATGTAGGATAAATATCTGTTTTAATATGTATTGGTTTACCCATAACAGAAAAGGCTGAAACAAGATGAGAAAGGACATCTTTGGTAGCCTCTCCAGAATGTGGTGATGCAAAAATAAAGCCGCTGAAGGTATCTACAGAAACGTGTATATATTTGGTTATTACAAATTCAAGAAAATGAGTAACATCCATTTGCCAAAACTGATCGGGCAGTAATCCTCGGGGGTTAACTCCCAAGTGTTGAATGGGGAGGGAGACAGCACAACCAGGGCATGCTTTTACTATTTCTCGTGCCTGTTGCTGGTAATTTTACAAAGTAATCAAAGGCTCTGGAAATTTAAATGGTGTATATTGTGTAACTCCATGGCCTTTTGAATGGAGCCAACAAAAATTGGAAAGATGGAACGAGTTGCTGCATCAGCTTGGGCATTACCTTGAATTAGAGGGCTGGGAAGATCATAGTGTGCCCTGATGTGTCCTAAGAAAAATGGGTGTTGTCTGGCCTGAATTAGCTGCTGAAGCTGGTGAAACAGAAAGGCCGCATTGTTAGAAGCCTTAATGGGGGGTGAAATCACCAGCAGGTGCACAGAATGAGCAATGTAGGCACTGTCTTTATAAATATTAACAGGATTATAAAAAATGTTATAAAAACTTGTGTTATGTCAAACAATTCCACAAACTGTGGTGACTGATAGACAGTATCAAAGGTGGTAGGCTTGTTATTGACAACAAAGACCGCTCGGCCATTACAGGAACCGTCTGTAAAGACAGTAAGGGATTGAGGAATGGAAGCCTTTTGAGTAATTTCAGGAAAAGTAAATGGATGTAACTGGACAAAATGTAAAAGGGGGTCTTTGGGGAGGTAGTGATCAATTGTTCCCAAAAGCCTGATAGGGCAATACCACATTCATCCCTTGTCTCTAGTAAAAATTGGGTTTGGTCCTTAGTATATGGAATAAAAATATTATCAGGGTGTTTGCCAAAATGTTGTAGAGAAATCAAATGACCTTTAAAAATAATAGAAGCTACCTGAGCAAGATAAACAGTAATAACCTTCGAGGATGTGGTGGGTAAATGGACCCAAAACAAGGGGCAGTCTTTATTTTTAAAATGTGGATCTCGCTGCCAAAATATTCCTGTGGGTGTATGAGGAGTGTGTAAAATAACCAGAACCAGAGGAAGGTTATAAGAAATTTGTGTAACAAATTGTTGGGCAATGGCTTCTGTTACTTGGTTTAATGCCTGTCATGCCTTGGGAGTAAGATTTTGAGGGGAGGAGGGGTGGAAATTACCTCTCAAAATATCATTAAGGGTCAAAAGTACACAAGTGCATAATTTTAAATATGTTATTAGACATTGAATATCCCTCAGTAATTTCTGAAAATCGTTAAGGGTGTGAAGATGGTCCACACGTCCTTGTATTTTAGAAATTTGGATCTGATTTTCTAGAATTTTAAGGCCCAAACTCTTATAAGAGTCCTGTGTTTGAACCTTATTAGGAGCTATCTGTAGTCCCAAGGTAGTGAGGATTTTGTAAAAGTCCAAGTAACAATTATTAAGGTCATGGGAATTAGGTGCAGCAATTAACAAATCATCCATATAATGTAAAATATACATTTGTGGCCCTCACTCTCTCACAGGGTCTACTGTTTGAGCAACCTATTTTTGGCAAAGAGTAGGGCTGTTGGCCATACCTTGGGGAAGAACCTTCCATTGAAGTCTCTGCATAGGGCCCTGAATATTAATGCAAGAAAGACTAAAGGCAAAATAGGGTCTATCCTCAGGATGTAAAGGAATGATAAAAAAGCAAACTTTTAAGTCCATAACCATTTTACAGTAGTTTTTGTGAATAGCCACTGGTGTGGGAATGTCTGGCTGTAGTGCTCCCATCGGGAGTATAACTTTACTAATGGCACACAAATCTTGTAAATGGCACCACTTGCCTGATTTTTTCTTGATAACAAAAATAGGAGGGTACGATGGTGAGGTTGAGGGCTCTACATGGCGGGCTGCCACCTGTTCCTTCACTAACATGGAGGCAGCCTCCAAATTTTCTTGGGTAAGGGGCCACTGATCCAGCCACACAAGAGTCTGAGTCTCCCAAATAATTTTATCTGCATGGGGTACAGGAGGGTCAGGGACCGACACTAAAAATCCAAATATCCAAGTCCATATGTATTTTTTTTATGGGTTGTATAAGCCCCACCAGTCCTTGTCTCAGCCTCCCAAGGCCTGTACCAGGGACAAAATTCATACGGAGCATTTGATGAGTCACCATGGAATTGGGACTGGCAAGAATAACTTCCATTTGGCTCAAAATATCTCGGGCCCATAGGTAAACAGGGAGGTCAGGAACAACGAAAGAAGTGACAGTTCCCTTATTACCCTCTTTATCAGTCCAGCTAAGAGCAGTAGAGCTGACCAGAGGATTTTTTGACTTTCCTATCCCTTTAAGGTCAGTCAAGGATGGGGTGAGGGGCCAACCTGATCGCCAGTATTTTTGAGAAATAATTGTCGCATCAACTCCAGTAACTAAAATTGCTTGGAATTCCTTTCAATAAGTAAGGTAAGGGTGTGTTTATTATGAGAAATGGGATGAACCCAATATACCTCAGAGGAGCCCAAGGAGGCAGTCCCCCACAGTAGGTTTGGGTGGTGGAAGTGCCCCTTAATCTAAGAGAAGGAGTATTAATTGTGCAAGACTTTTTCCTCCTGGGATGGCCGCAACTCTATTAATAACTGTGGCCAGTATTTTTATTTCTCCAGTGAAATCATTATCATTAATGCCAGGGAAGACCTGAACACCTTCTAAGGTAGTAGAGGCTCTTCCAAGAAGAAGGGCACACGTATGAGATGGAGGGGGACCCATAATTCCAGTTGGTATTATCTGGGGCCCTTGCATTGAGTCTAATGTTGTATCAGTGGTGGTACAGAGGTCCAATCCTGCACTGCCTGGAGTGGGTAGTTGGAGGGAGCCAATTGTGGAGAAGGATTTTGAGGTAGGTTGGGAGTTTGGAAGGGAACAAACCTTATTGCCCCAGGGAGTTTCCTGAGAAGCAGGAAGAAATAGGCTGTCCAAGGGCATTTGTCATTGATCTACACTCACTGGCCCAGTGATGAACTTTACCATATCAAGGACAAAGTGTAGCTGGGGGCGGTTTAGCTCCAGTTTGAGGAGACGCTATTCTTACTCTTTGTTTGCCTGTCGGACACTTGCGTGCAAAATGGCCTGGTTGTTTACAAGTAAAGCAAATACGTGAGCCAGGATTGTAAAAGGCCTTGGTAAAGGGAGCACTAAAGTGAGACCCATGGCATGGGCTGCACCCACCCCTGCACAGACTCTAATAAAGTCAGAAAGTTTCCCTTTATCCTTATGATGTCGAAGAACATCCTGACATGCTGGGTTGGCGTTTTCAAAGGCAAGATGTTTTACAAAGGTGCTTTCGCTTTCGCTTGGTCCAAGCAAGCATTCCGCAGCTAGGTTAAGCCAGGGAACAAAGTCGCTATAAGCCTCGTCGGGCCCTTGTCGAATTCTGGCCAGGGAAGTGATAGCCGAGGCCCTTTCAGGGAGGCGTCTCCAAGTATGTAAGCCAGCCATCTAAATCTGCGCAAAAAGTCCAGCAGGGAAACGTGCCTGTTTAGTTTTAGTGTCAAAAGTTGCATTGCCCACTATCTTAACATAAGTCCAGGATTTAGAGGAGGCCTTTGTTAAAATTTTTTTGAGCAGTTTCTGACAGGGCTCTTTGAAATCTGCATTCCATAGTAGGAAGTCTCTGGCACTGAGGGCAGCTCGGTCTAAAAATTTCCAATCATTGGGAGTAAGAAATTGTGTGTTGTGGCTTTCTAATAAAGCCAACGTGTAGGGCACAGTGGGGCCATAGTGAGCACAAGCCTTTTTAAGTTTTTCAAGAAAATGGAGGTTAAATTTTTTGTAGACACTCTGGGTTCCTTCCTGCCTAGGGGTGAACTTCTCATCCTCTAAGTCCTGATCTCCTTGATCCATTTTCTCTGCTTCCTCCTCTTGATCCTCTTGTAAGTCTTTGACCTCAGCCTGAGCAGGCTTATCTATCTGACTGTTGGTGACTGGGAAGGCGAGCACAGGCCGATGGAGCGGCTTCGCCTTTGTATTAGACCACTGTGGGTCAGCTTGTGTTGACTCCATTCCTAAGGCTAATGGAGAGAGCTCAGAGTCAAGGGATCTTTATTCTTTTAAAAATTGGATCTGTTCCCATCCATGTTGGAGAGACTCTCTCAAGGGAGCCGGATTAGGCAAGGGAAGTGGGGAAAAAATATCTGGGGGGACATTTGGCCCCTGAAGGGCCAGAGCACAAAAGGCAGGAGGGATATAGGAGGGAGGGGAATGTGTAAGTCCTATAGGCTGTGGCAGGGTCCTGAGATGTGGCGGGTCTTCTGAATGGTAGCGAGCTGCTTCCTTCTCCAAGGTAGCCTCCTCCCCAGGGGTCAATGTTTCTCTGGGATTTAAAACTGCATAAAGGCTGTTGGAAACCATTGGAGCCTTATTCATTAGGGTGGGATTTTGAGGAAGATCAGGAAGGTTCCCAGGGTCCTGGGGAGACTAAGAAGGGTCTATGTCTATACTAACTGATGGGCATGCCGAGAAGGGACGAGAGGTCTTTTGCATAGTCTCTTCCCCAATCCTGACAAGTATTAAGGTACCATTGTCAAAGGGTGAACTTTTAAGAATTTCACTAATTTATTTCCAGAAAGAAAAGGTAGGAACAGACACTTTTTCTGGGCCAAAGGATTCATAATAATCTTTTAAAATGTCTCCTACTCTAAGCCATCTTTTACCATCAATGGTCCCTTCAAGGGGAAACCATGGAAACAATTTTTCAATGTATGAAAAGAAAAATTTTAAGTCATTTTTCTTAACACGTGCCCCCATGTATTTAAGGATTCCTTTTGGCCTGACAAAAACAAATCATGTGACGAAATTGCTTTTCCCATGGTGGGTCACTCACTGTGCGTCATCCCCACTCTCCTCCTGGATCTGTCTCTCAGTGGTGTCTGCTGAGGCAATCGTGAGCTCCACTTGTCCAAATCTTCCAGGAGGACGGGGTTCCCCCTCAGTCAAAGGCTCGAGCCCCAGTCATTGGGCGCCAGTTGTCCCAGCCTGCAGGACACATCAACGTGGGTAGCGAACCTAGATGGGGAGGAATGAAGGGACAAGAGACATGAGAGATGACAGCAAGACAAAAGTTCGGATCAAGATGCAAACTTTTATTGTTCACACAGGGGAATTTATATGCTGGATATTTGAAAGCTCTCTTATCGGCAGTTCCTGGATGTCTTCACAAGGTGAGATAACCTCAGAATATTTCAGGAAGACAGATGGCCACAGGATGTCTCAGGAACACAGATGACTACAGGATGTCTCCCAGACAGGATGTCTCCCTGCGGGCTGTTTCTTGTAAGTGTCAGGCTATTCTTTGAAAAAGAATTCCTTCTACCCCTTACAGTCAGGGATTCAGTATTTCAAATGAAAAATTGGAGAAAGAATTCAATGTGTATGCAAATATGTGCTACCCAAAAATCTTCACACTCTCATTCAGAACAATGCCTTGACATTACCTTCACCCCAACTAAGACACAATTAGAGGAGAAGAGTTAGAAAATCTGTGAATACACATCAAGAATGGAAAATGCTCAGGAGTTCACAACTTTGGAGGTGGTAGAGGAGTTTCCAAATGTAAGGGAGAGGGTAAAACTCCACAAACATGGAGCTCTGCTGGACTAAAGACTTCTTGAGAAACTGCCTCTGAGGTTGGGCACTTAAAATATATGTTGTTGTCAGGAGCTTTAGCTCCCTTTGTAGTGAGACCATTAAGCTGGGTCTGCATGTATGTTACCTGGAGGACATGGTTTCTTATTTTCCAAAGGACATGAGGCAGCAGTGCTGAATTCTCTTTTTGTAGGTAAACTGTTGTCACTGGGTGCTAAGTGTCTTCCAGTTTGGAAGCCATTTGCTCATCCTCCAATTTTGTTGTGTTTCTTGCAGCTGCACTGGAAGTTTGGTATTTGCTTCATGAAATACGAAGAGTTCAACTGGGACACAGTACTGAAAAGAGTTCTGTCACATGTGGTGGGTAAGGGTCTGCAGGAGAATGCACCAATCAGGCTTCTATCCCACATAGCTTGCCCCCTTCACCTTAGCAATCTGATTCTAAACATTGCACTGAAACCTCTCCATATAACAACATGCCTTTACATACAAGGGTCTGGGGGCTGCACCATGTCAGTCACAAACCATTTGAAAGCCAATGGAAGATCCACATCACCCAACCACAGATGTTTTAACACACACCTTCACACCACTTTTCTAGGCCAACTACTCAGCAGGCTCCAAATTACTGCCATCTCTGTTCTACACCATTTTCATGAAACCCAGTCAATCAGGCACTGTCTGGTACACTCGTGATCATCAATAGGACATCCAAAGATTCTACAGTGCGAAGTGGTCATGGGAATTTCAAAAATTTCTTGTTTTTTATCAGGCATTTGTCAAGGATGAAGTTGGAGGCACTGTGGGTTTCAATTCATTCAGGAACCATTAAATGGAGAGGAAGCTCATTTCAATAAAAGCTCTGGAGAATTCTAACAGGCAAGGCTTCCCAAAGACAGGCAAAAAGGTCACATTAAGCCAGGCGTTTGAGGTCTACAATGTGTGGTCCATTTGTGTTTTGACTTGCAACTATGGCTGCCAATTCTTTAAGAATAAAATCATGTGATATTCTTCCTGAGATTCCCAGTGCTCTGTGGAAAGCCACCCTGGGCCTAGATCTCAGTTTCCAAGGGCAACTCTCATGCGTGGCATCCTAAAATCCCAAAACAATACATGGCAATACTTCTTTGAGGTCCATTCCATAACTCAGTCTCTAAGGGGAATCACACCAGTGTTCAAGACCAGGTGGACCCATCATCTTTTCCAACAGCCACAAAAATGACCACAATTAAAAGCAAAACACTTCCACATGGCCCTCATCTTCTTTCATATAGACACTCATCATAACCTCAGGCTGTAGTTTTTCATGAGGGGCACAGCCAAAGACAGTATCCAAAATAAGGTCCCTTGCCCCCATTTGCCTAAAGTCAGTGTGGCTGGGACACCCTTCCTGTGAACCAGGAGTGATCAAAGAGGCCTGCCCTTAATACTGCTCTGATTCTCCATTTTGAGGCCTAATGACTGTGGGGTTTAGATTCTTTATGTTAATTGGAGTCATGAGAAACCTATGAACGTATGGTCTAGTCTCTGCAGGGCTTTGAAGAACTCATTGGACCCAAAGGATCCCTATTCTCATAGACGGACGTCAGGAACCTTACAGAGGAAGGTGAGAGACTTCATCCACAATGACTGCTCTTTTGGCTTTTTTGGTTTTGGATGCAAACGTGGGATGTTTCTTTAGATCCATTAGGTGCTGAGAATCTAAGCCGTAGCCTCACACAGGGCCAAGAGGCTGATTCAGACACATCCCTTTCCAAAGCATTTAAGCAAGGAGCCACAGATGATGCCCATTCATTTCCATTTGAAAACTCTTTTCTTCAGGCTTCCCAAAGGGGTGGCCTGAGGCAAAAAACTTCCTGACATTCAGAGCAACAGAACAATAGGTAATTAAAAGTACCAAAGCAGGGTTTCTTCACTGAGACTTGTCAGAAGCAAGTGGTGAGCCACTATCTCTTTTCTCATACAAGCCCCCTCTTCAGAGCTTTCCTGGCATATGGCCATTCTCACATCTGTAGGTACCAAGATAGACTGACTCTGTCCTTGGTAATTCAAAACTAGTGACACCACTGGGAGTGGGACTGGGACAGGCTCTCTGTGCTTGGCTTCCTGGATGTCAATTTCCATCACCGAGGAAGTGAGGTGAGGTTATTTCCTTCAGGATCTGAATGAAGTCACTGCCTTGGCAACCACTTTGTCCTAACAGTTGCTTCCAAGGGTCCCATGAGATGGAGGCTTCCCCTACTTAATGTGACAATTTCACAAGTTAAAATGGTATATCAACCATAGGCACCTGGGAACAGCTCTCCATACAGGCCTGATTTGGTCCATCTTCTCTACATTAAGAAGAGAGAGGCTGATTAAGACACAACCCTTCATCCTGACCAGGTTGTTTGCCATGGAAGATGACTTGTGCTCTCTCAGGTCCTTCATAACTGCCTACATATTCTCCAGGGATCCTTTCAGCATGGATCTTTGAAGTTCTCAGCAGGTAGAGGATCCCTACATTCCAGTATTATAAGACCACCTCTGTCCCTGCTCTTCTGTAAAGTAAGATTGAGGGAACAATGTATGTTTATGGTTAATAACAGGTTCAATTTGGGTTAGGAATCATTTTGTGGATGAATAATGGTATTGGCAACCTGCGAAATTTATAAGAATATAGAGGTGAACAGTGTGTATGAAAACAGAAATCCAAGTAAGATTGGAAGCCCAGAAGGGCATTGGGCCCTTGATTGTGATACTTAGCATTGAATTACATTCTGCACAGATGTCTCAGATAAATCAATATACAATGGCATGGGACCTTGTACCTTGGATGATTGAATGTAGAAGGGAACATCCAGTCAAAAAGGGATAGTCAGTAGGAATAGGAAGATAGTAGGTAGGTATAGAAAAAAAGGTGAGTGTATGATTTGGAACAAAATTCCTTTAGCAATAGGGTTTCGGTTAGAAAATGAATTTAAATGTCAGCACATGTGAAGAGTCTGTCACAATGATGAAGTGGGAAAAATATGTAGGTAAGCAGATATCAATAGGGACATTATGAAATCAGGCAAAGTAAAAAGTGAGAGATCGGCTTAGACATTTTCAAAGGGTTGAGTTTGAATATGCAATCTTAGGAAGAAACAAATATGTAGTCATCAATAGGATTGACATTTGAGAGCATAAGTAATCTTGGACATAGATGATTTTAGTAATCCATGTTAATTTTCCATTTTGGCTTTGGTACAATCATAAATGTGAACTTTGAATTTAGTGTCCAGTATATTTCTGTGAATAAATGTATATGAAGATCAGGTGACATGAGTATTTCTTCCACCATTTCTGGGAGCAATATTGACTGACTACTTCTGATTGATAGGTACAGATTCTTTATGTGAATTGGAATCATGAGAAACCCAAGCACCTCTTTAGGGATTGAAGAACTCATATGACCCAAAAAATCCCTATTCTCAATTGATGGAGGTCAGGAATCTAATAGAGGAAGGGAAGATACTTCATCCAAAATGAGTGAACTTTTTGCCATTTTGGTTTTGGATGCACACATGGGATCTTTCTTTAGATCCATCAGGTGCTGAGAATCTAAGTCACAGCCTCACACAGGGCCAAGAGGCTGATTCAGACACATCCCTTTCCAAAGAAATTAAGCAAAGAGCCATAGGTGATGCCCATTCATTTCCATTTGAAAACTGTTTTCTTCAGGCTTTACAAAGGGTTAGCCTGAGGTAAAGAACTTCCTGACATTCAGGGCAACAGAAAAATAGGTAAGCAAAAGGCCCAAAGCAGGGTTTCTCCACTGAGACTTTCCTGGTCACACTGTCCCTGCTCTTCTGTAAAGTTAGATTGAGGAAACAGTGTATGGTTAGGGTTAATAACACGTTCGATTTGGGTTAGGAATCATTCTGCAGGATGAATATTCGTTCTGGGAATCTGCAATATTTACAAGAATATATAGGTAAAATAAAAGTATGAAAACAGAAATCTAGGCAGGATTTGAAGCTCAGATGGGCATTGGGCCATTGAGTGGGTTACTTATCTTTGAATTATGTTCTGCACAGATGTCTCAGATAAATCGATGTACAATGACATAGGACCTTGTACCTTGGATGATTGAAAGTTGAAGAGAACATCCAGTCACAAAGGGAAAGTCCGTAGGTTTAGGATGATATTCTCTAGGTTTAGAAACAACAATGAGTATAGGATTTGGACCAAAAGATTTTTAGCAATTGGTTTTCAATAAGAGATTGAATGTAAATATCAGCACATGTGAAGAGTGAGACACAATGATGAAATGGGGAAAATATGTAGGAAAGCAGATATCAATAGAGACATTAAGAAATCAGGCAACGTATAAAGTGAGGGATAGGATTAGACATTTTGAACAGGGTTGAGTTTGAATATATAATCTTAGAAAGAAACAAATACATAGGATTTATCAATAGGATTTACATTTTACAGCATTAAGAAACCGGGACATGGATATTTTTAGTAATCCATGCTCACTTTTCTTTTAGGCTTTGCTACAATCATAAGAGTGACTTTTGCTTTCTGTGTCCAGAATATTACTGTGTTAAAATTTATATGTAGATCAGGTGACATGAGCATTTCTTCCACCATTACTGGGGGCAATATTTTGAAGACGTATAAATATTGGGGGAAAAAAGTGGAGTACCCTGTGTCAATGGATATAGAAATAATGTATGAATAGACCATACTGTGAATAAATAATATAACTGGTTCCAACTTTAAATAGTGGATTGATTTGATATCTGAAAATATACTGGAAATCTTAAATTGATATTCATACATTCATTACAACCAGTTATACATCTAAAGGTAATATTAGGGTTATGGTTTATCATGAAGAGTGTGTGAGTTTTGCTTCAAATATGATTATGAAAATCAAAAATAATGTGTTTGGAAAGAAGTCTCATGACAAGACCAGTCAAGAACCCTGGAGGAATATATGTGTTCTGAAGCAGGAGGTGATTGAAATTGAAACAAATGCGTATAAATTTGTGAACTTGTGGATGAAATATATATCATATGATGTGCATAAACTGAAGAAATAGTAATGTACCACTGTTTAATAAAAATGAACTGCAAAATACACATCATGTCCCATAGGAAAATGCTTGCATTGATGTTGAACTAGGTTTTACTGTAGAAATATTAGGATTTGTGTGCACCATTCACTGAAGTTAGTCTTCAGTACTAGGAAACAAATCTGTATTTAAGGTGGATGAATATTTCTGAGAATAATCTTGTGAATAGTTGATCATAAATCCACATACATAAATATGAATGATTTTAAGGAGTGTATAATAAGATTCATATATTTCATATTTTGAAAAATTTGGAGAGTATATATATATATATATATATATATATACACACACACACACACACACACACACACACACAGAAATTAAAACTAGCAATATATTTGCCAATCGAAATTCATCATGAAATATGAATCATCCACAGGTGCAAAAATATTGATTTCACTGAAAATGGATCTATATATAATGTTGTTCTACTAGCAAGCTCACCCATAGGTTGAATTTTCAATTCCAACAGTATTTAAGAGGAGTGATCTCTTCTCATAACTTGTATCTGCCTAGTCAGCAACCTCACAAAAATGTATGTGTGATAACAGGTAGGATTCTATATGTGCATATAAAAATACCTGTGCTGAATAGTCTACAGAGAAAGGAGACACCAATTTGTTGAAAGCCACAGCTTAAGGGGCCCCATTAAACTTCCAGCTACCAGCAACATTCCCCTGCCAGATGATTATTGGCTCACAGCGGCCCCAGCAACATCTAGCTGATTGGCTCCTCTGCGGTGATGCTCATTGGGCAGTTTCCCTGCCCTTTCAGACCACAGAGCTGCTCATTGTGGGACTTTTTTGGCTCCACCCACCTGACCCAGCTAAATAGCCTCAAGAGCAGGAGGATTGTGGGAGGTGAAGAGGCTTGTGGGTGTGACAGAAACTTTGCAAGGAAGCCAGTGGTGGCAGTTGGGCTCTGAGGGTTTTTCCTGACGAGCTGTTTTGTTTGGCATGTGTGGTTCTAAAAATAAAGTTTGTTTCTTTTGAAAAGTGGCTCTTGAATCGTGCCCCACCACACTGCAGCATTTTTATGGCTTGCACGGGGAGCCACTGAGGGTAAGTGATAAGGTAAACTGCTCGCCCCTGAGCGAAGGGCGAGAGGATGGGTAGCCATTTAAGATTCCTCTTTTGTTTTGCTTCACTTTTGTTGCCTGTCCATGGAGATGAGTGAGATGGATGAAAAACCACTCACATCTGAGAAAAAATTATTTACTTCTGAGGAACAGATAGGGAGAAAGGACGGATGCACATGTCAGTAGGATATAAAGGCTATAATGACTTTTTGTTGTTCCCTTTTTATTTTATTCTGTCTCGGTTTTGTTTGGCATCGTCTTGTTGGGTTGTATTATAGTAGAAATACGGGATCAGAAATTAGTAAAAAAAACAAACTGAAAGAGTGTTAAGTAAATTGTTAGAGGTAGGAGGCATCTCAGTAAAGTCAAGAACAGTCAGGGCATACGTTGATACAATACAAAAATGTAGCCCATGGATTTTTAAGGAGTTGTTAAATATACCATAATGGAACCATCATGGTGAAGATTTAAAAGGGGGTAAAAGAACAGCCCAGGGACTCTGCCAGTTGGCACATTGCCATTGAGGACGTTCATATCTGGTTTGATTAGTCCAAAGACTTCAGTTCAGACAAAGATAGAAGAACAAAGCTTAGGGCAGAAAAAGCCATCAGGGGCAAAGTTACAAAAGGAGACTGCTACTAACAACTTTCTATCACTAGAGGGCGTAAATGTCCAACCAACAGTGCCTCCTCTAAAGGAGACTGTTACTAACACCTTTCTATCACCAGAGGATGTAAATGTCCAAATAACAAGGCCACCTCCATATGCTGGGAGGCCCCCAAACCCCACAGTTTATAGTTCGGATCCTGAGACAGGATCTCAAGTATGAACATGCCCTGATTTTGAGGTAGGAGGGCAGCGAATTCACCATGCTTTAAATTTCAAAATAGTGAACAGCTAAAAGGGGCTGTAACAACCTATGATCCTCAAGCACCCTTCATTGTAAGCTTGGTCGAATCCATTAACAAATTGAATATGACGCCAGTAGATTGGGCTAATATGTGTAAAGCTGTGCTAAATGGAGGTCAATACCTTTTATGGAAGGTTGCCAATGAGGAATTTTGCAAGGAGATGGCTAGGCGTAATGCAGAAACTGGTTATCCTCAGAGAAATCTAGATATGTTGTTAGAAAGGGACCTTATGAGGATCAGCAGCAACCAATTGCATATGATCCTGGCGTATACGCAAAAATTGCTGCAGAGGCGGTTAGGGCATGGAAGACTTTACAACGACATGGAGGTTTACAAGGTCAATTATCTAAGGTAATACAAGGAGCTAATGAATCTTACACTGAATTTGTAGATAGGCTTATTCAAACAGCTACCAGAGTTTTGGGGAATACAGAACAAGCAATGCCATTAATAAAAAACTGGCTTATGACCAAGCGAATCGTTGGTGCAGAGATATCACTAGACCATGGAAACATGAAGATTTAAACACATATATTAAATTATGTAAAGACATTAATGAATAAGAGAAAGTCATGGCAGCTGCAGTAAAACAGGCTTTAGATGCCAGAGACATCAATGAACAAGGGCAATTTGTGGCAGCTGCAGTAAAACAGGCTTTAGATGGGAGACCAGGAACATGCTACAATTGTGAACAAACAGGACATTTTAAAAGGAATTGCTCCATAGGAAGAGGGTTTAACAAAACTAGGTACCAAAGGAGTAGAATACGTGGGTATTTGCCCACGATGCCATAGAGGGAGACATTGGGCTAATGAATGCCGTTCTCAAACCACCATAGAGGGTACTTCATTATCAAAAATGAACAAGGACTAGCTGTTTATCCACGATATCATGGAGAAAGGCATCGGGCTCCATTGCCAAAAAATGGACAGGGGAGCCCAATGCTCTGGGGCCCAAAACCACAAATATACAGAGCACTGGAGGAACCCAGCAACCCCATCAGTGTAGTGCCCAGGACACATTGTCCATCAGACGCCTCATCAGACAAATCAGAGGGAGCGCAGGGTTAGATATCTGACCTCCGTCAGATCAGTACTAACTGTAGAGATGGGGGTTCAAATCATTCACACAGGGTGAGAGGACCTCTTCTCAAAGGAACGGTAGGCTTATTATTGGGACGCAGCTCTTCTAATCTAAAAGGACTTATGATAAGTCCTTGGGTAATTGATCCCGATTATGAAGGTGAAATAAAATTATACCCAGTTCTCCAAAGGACATATCAGTAATTTCACCAGGAGATAGAATAGCACAGTTACTAATAATACTCAGTCTGCATGATCAATTTTCCAGTCGTGCTGTAGAAAGAGGTTCCAAGGGATTAGGCTCCACAGGTGTAGATTTGGTTATGCTTTCTTTAAATTTAGATTCTCGCCCCAGGCTAAAACTAAATGTTCAAGGAGATGAATTTAATGGGCTACTTGATACAGGTGCAGATGTTAGCATCGTCTCTCATCAAGAATGGCCAAAACATTGGCCATTACAACAGTACACTAAAATACTTTGAGACCTAGGAGTGGCAACTAATCCCCATAGAAGTGCAATGGCATTGGATTGGAAGGATCCTGAAGAATGTGAAAGAACTATACAGCCATATGTATTGGATCATCTTCCCTAAATTTATGGGGATGAGATGTCCTAGATCAATTAGGTTTGACATTAACAAATAACATCAATCAAAATGCACCCACTATTATGGCTAGAGAAGGTTTTAGGAAAGGAAAAAGATTAGAAAAACAAGATCAAGGTATATCAGCACCAATACAAATAGACCAAGCAACAGACAGACATGGGTTGGATTTTCAGAAAGGGCCACTGAGACAATAAAAATTACTTGGAAATCAGAAAGACCAGTATGGGTTCTTCAGTGGACCCTGACTAAAGAAAAGATACAAGCAGCCCAGTTCCTGGTCAAACAACAATTAGCGGAAGAACATATACAACCTTCTGTATCTCCCCATTATACTTTCATTTTTGTCATCAAAAAGAAATCTGGTAAATGGAGATTATTGGAAGATTTAAGAGCCATTAATAATGAGATGGTTATTTTGGGACCTGCTCAATCAAGGATTCCTCAATTGTCTGCTTTGCCAAAAACTTGGTATGTTTTAGTTATACATATTAAAGATTGTTTTTTTTTTTTCATTTCCAATTCTTCCTGAGGATAGTCCAAGTTTTGCAATTACTATCCCTGCACTGAATCATGAAGGTCCTGATAAGAGGTATGAGTGGAAAGTATTCCCTCAAGGGATGGCTAACAGCCCAACTATTTGTCAAATTTATGTTAACAAAGTAATCCAGCCACTTAGAAATCAAAATCCTGAACTACAAATATTTCACAATATGGATGATGTGTTATTAGCACACAAGTTAAAAACCCATTGCTAGAATGTTATGCCACACTTACAAACTTATTAAAAAATTATAATCTAGGGATATCAATTGATAAAGTACAATTAAATTTTCCAATTAATTATTTAGGAGTTCTATTATCCTCAACCATGGTCAGTCCACCAAAAATTCAAATACGAGTAGATCAACTCAAATCAATTAATGACTTTCAAAAGTTATTAGGAGACATTAATTGGATAAGGCCTTATCTAGGTATACCAACAGGAGAGTTGGGACCTATATTTGATAACCTAAAAGGTCCATCTGATCCAAATTCACCCAGAATGTTAATGCCTGAAGCAAGAAAGGCATTAGAAATCATTGAAACATATATGGGAAATATGCATTTGGATAGATTTGATAAAATAATGCCTCTATTATTCATTGTGCTACCAACAAAAAAATATTCCTACAGGAGTATTTTGGCAAGAAGGTCCATTATTATGGATACATTTATCTTATTCTTCTAACACTATTATTACTAGGTATCCTGAGGCTTAGGGACAATTAATACTAATAGGAATAAAAGCAGCAAAGGGAGTGTTTGGAATTTCTCCCAATAAAATTATTACTCCATACACTATGAATCAAATTGATGAATTAGCTAATGAGTTAAATACTTGGGCAATAATCCTGTGTAAATCTAATGTTTCATTTGATAACCACTTACCATCTAATCTTTTATTGTCTTTTGGGTCATTGCATCCTGTAATTTTTCCAAAAATTACAAGAAAACACCTATCATGAATGCTCCAAATATATTCACTGATGGGTCAAATAATGGTACAGCAGCAATAGTTACACCTGATCAAATTTTTACATTTTTAGCACCCCAACAATCAGCTCAAAAGGTAGAGCTTAATGCAGTATTATAAGCTTTTGTGATGTTTAAAGATTCTGTGTTTAATTTTTTTCCAATAGTCAGTATATAGTTAATGCTATAGTATCCCTTGAAGATGCTGGTAGGATTTCCCCTTCCTCTACTGTTTTCTCAAAGTCTAATCTGGGACAGAAAAGATCCATTCTTAATAGGACATATCTTGGCACATACAGGATTGCCTGGAGCCCTTAGTTTGGGCAATGATTTAGCAGGTAAAACTACACATGACATACATACATATTTTCTCTACACTAGAAGAAGCTATAAATTTTCATGAAAAGTTCCATATCAATGCTAATACTTTACAAAAGCATTTTAAAATAACTAAGGAGCAAGCTAGACAAATAATAAAACAATGTCAAAATTGTGTGACCATTTTACCACATTTTAATCTTAGAGTCAATCCTAGAGGATTGATACCTTACCATATATGGCAGATGGAAGTCACACACTTGCCAGAATTTGGAAAAGTAAAATATTTGCATGTTACAGTTGATACTTCTTCTGGATTTTTGATGGGCTCCCTTCATTGGGGAAAAAAAACTAAAGATGTTATAGCTCATTGCTTACAAAATTTTGCCACTGTGGTCATTCCAAAACAGTAAAAAACAGATAATGCCCCCGGTTATACTTCTACCTCTTTTAAACCATTTTGCTCATGATTTGGCATTACTCATATAACAGGAAACCCATACAATCCACAGGGACAAGCCATAGTTGAAAGAGCACATCACACTATTAAAATGTACTCATTAAAGTAAGAAGACAGAATTGGGAAGGAATATAAATTCCCCAAAGATAAAATTAAAATAACCCTTTTTAATCTAAACTTTTTAAATTTGGATTTTCAGGACTTAGTGCTGCAGAAAGGCATAAGTGTCCAAAAAATGTGTATAAGCCCGAGGTACTTTGGAAGGATATTCTAACAGGAAAATGGAAAGGTCCTGACCCATTAATTTTCTGGAGTTGGAGGTCTGTTTTTTGGTTTCCACAGGAAGAACAGCAGCCGATTTGGATTCCATAGAGATTAACTAAGGTCCCGACCCAGTGATTGCCTGGAGTCGGGGGTCTGTTTATGTGTTTCCACAAGGAGAACAGCAGCCAATTTGGATTCCAGAGAGATTAACTGAAGCGCTTTCAATAGACCAAAATAAGATGATTTGGCTCAAATCCATAACAGCTGATATCGAAAACTCCAGTTTGGCTATCCTTACATCTGCGACAGAACAGGGATGCTTTTTTCAATATCTATTTTATTATTGCCCTTTCCCACATCTTGAAGTTCTCTTTTGTTTTTTTTTTTTGAGCTCATACAGACCTAGGATAATGTTTTGCTTATCAGTTCTATTTTTTGACTATAGAGTTTTTAAACATTGCAATGATGATTTCACATGTAAAAAGTTATAAGGCCTTTACTATTATATTATGTGTTGTATGTATTTATTATGTGTGCACACTTGTGTTTTGTGTTATATATTTGAATGTGCGTATGTCCATATATCACATATGATGAGTGCTAATGAAATAATATATCCATTTTTTTTATTCACGTGAATTAAATTGTTTAATTTAAATTGGGAAAACAACTGTTCAGGATTGTCTTAATATGTGAAAAAATAGGAGGTTAACAGACGTGCTTTTTTACTTTCACTTTTCCTTTTCATTATATTTAATTATTCTCTTCAAGATAATGTAAATTGTTAAGAAAATTGTTTTCTTTTAGTGCCCTCAGGAATGTTACATAATTTTTTCTTTAGCCATTACTGCCAGAATTCCTATTTTCATCCCAGTGCCAGTGAAGACAAAGATAAAACCAATCTAGAGATTCTGCAATAGCCATCACTGAACTGCTTGCAGAACTTGCCTGGATTATGTATCACTTGTATGCATTGTGAACTCACTTGTATGCATTGTGAACTATCTGCTGCTGCAGCGAATTGTCGTAGTGTTGGGGTACTTATGCTGATGCTGTCATCAGTGATAGAATTTTTCCAATAGGAGCCATCAATTGACTTGGTGTATCTTTCCTATTCTCACTTGATAGAGGTCAAAAAACTTACAGAGGGAGGTGAAAGACTTCATCAGCAATGACTGCTCTTTTGGCAATTTTGGTTTTGGATGCACACATGGGATTTTTCTTTAGATCTATCAGGTTCTGAGAATCAAAGCCACAACCTCACACAGGGCCAAGAAGCTGATTCAGACACATCCCTTTCCAAAGTAATTAAGCAAAGAGCCACAGGTGATGCCCATTCATTTCAATTTGAAAACTGTTTTCTTCAGGCTCCACAAACGGGTGGCCTGAGGCAAAGACATTCCTAACATTCAGTGCAAGGGAACCATAGGTAAGCAAATTGCCCAAAGCAGGGTTTCTCCACTGAGACTTTTCTGGTTACACTGATCTCTGAGGTTTCTGAGATGTTCCCATTCCATTCAGCTATCCAGTACATGGCTATGTCACAGAGTTTGGAGGTGGTACATATCTTGGACACAAAACCATGAGCCTATTCTGGAGAGAGGCCAGAAATCAGGAGGTGAACAGGAACTTGGGAAGATAGTAGGTGTTGTCTATCCATAAGGCAAGCTGCAGTCCATTCATAAAAAGGGCAGAATAAATGCCTGGAAGCTTCCTACTAGTCAGGACACCTCCATTGATGTATTGGCTTTTCTAATAACTACAACCACGGACACAGTGGATACACAGACATAGAAAAACTCGCCTTCTCAAACGACTTACTAGAAACAGTCGACTCCAAACCAAACAAACCACCTTTGCTACCTATTCTCAGAACATGAGACAAAAGCACGAACTCACACCCACACCCACTAAGGCACCTCATTCCCACAACTAGGTCTGTGACTATCCGGAGTGTCCTCTGACTGGTGGACCATACTATGTTCCCCCCAAATGGCCTGTCCTGTATCAGATCAGGTCCCTTTTGCCAACTCTGTTAAGTTGTCAGGAGCCAGCAATGAGCCACTACCTGCTTTCTCAGGAAAGGTCCCTCTTCAGAGTTCTCCTGGCATTTGGTCATCCTCACATCAAGAGGTACCAAGAAAGACTGACTCTGTCCTTGGAAAATTCAAACAAGTGTGCCCACTGGGAATGGGACTGGCAATGGCTCTGGGTGCCTGGCTTCCTGGATCCCAAGTTCAGAGAGTTCTATCACCAAGGAAGTGAGGTAGGTCACTTCCTTCAGGAATTGAATGAGGTCAATACCTTGGCAACCACTTTGTCCTAACAGTTGTTTACAAAGGTCCCATGAGATGGAGGCTGCCCCTACTTTCTCTGACTCAGTCATAAGTTAGAATGGTATATCAACCACAGGCACCATGGAACAGCTCTCCACACAGGCCTGGTTTTGTCCATCTTCTCTACATTAAGAACAGAGCGACTGATTCAGACACAATACTTCATCCTGACCGGTTTTTTTGCCATGGAAGATGATTTTGCGCTCTCAGGTCCTTCATAGCTGCCTAAGTCTTCTCCAGGGATCATTTCTGCATGGACCTTTGAGGTTTCAGCAGGTGGAAGATACCCTAAATTCCTGTATTGTAAGCCCAACTCTGTCCCTGCTCTATTGTAAAGATAGATTGATGGAACAGTGTATGCTTAGGGTTAATAACAGGTTTGATTTGGGTTAGGAATCATTCTGTGCGATGAATAATGGTTTTGGGAACCTGCGATATTTACAAGAATATATAGGTGAAATATAAGTATGAACACAGAAATCTAGGTAAGATTTGAAACCCAGAAGTGCATTGGGCCCTTGATTGGGATACTCAGCTTTGAATTATATTCTGCACAGATGTCTCAGATAAATTGATATACAATGGCATAGGAACTTGTACCTTGGATGATTGAATGTCGAAAAGAACATCCAGTCAAAAGGATAGTCAGTAGGATTAGGAAGATATTCAGTAGGTTTAGAAAGCAGAGTGAGTATAGGATTTGAACCAAACGTTCTTTAACAGTAGGGTTTCGGGTAGAGAATGAATGTAAATATCAGTACATGTGAAGAGCCAGTCACATTGATGAACTCTGGAAAATATGTAGGAAACCAAAAATCAATAGAGACATTAGGAAATCAGGCAAAGTATAAAGTAAGTGATAGTATCAGGCATTTTCAACAGTGTTGAGGTTGAATATATAATCTTAGGAAGAAACAAACATGTAGTCACCAATAGGATTGACATTTGATAGCATTAGGCAACCTGGACATAGATGTTTTTAATAATCCATACTCACTTTAGATTTAGACTTCGGTACAAACATAAGTGTGACCTTTGCATTTTGTGAAAGAAGTCTCATGAAAAGACCAGTCAAGAAACCCTGTGGAAAACATGTTTTCTGAATAAGGAAGTGATGGAAAGTAAGACAAAATGCCTATAAATTTCTGAACTAGTGGATTAAATATATATCCTACCATGTGCATTAACTGAAGAAAAAGTAATGTACCAGTATTGAATAAAAATGAAAGACAAAATACACATCACGTCCCATAGGAATCTACTTGCATTGATATAAAACTGTGTCAGTTACTGCAGAGATATTAGGATTTGTATGCCCCATTTACTGTTAGTTTTCAGTACTAGGAATCAAACATGTAGTTCAGGTGGATGAACATTTCTCAGAATAATCTTGTGAAAAGTTGATTATTAATCCACATACATGAATATGAATGAATTTACGGAGTGTATAATAAGACACATATATTTCATATTTTGAAAAATCTGTAGAGTGTGTGTGTATATATATATATAAACACACACACACACACACACACACAGGCACGCACACAAACAGACATTAAAAAGTAGCAATATAAGCCAATTGAAATTCACCATGAAATATATGTCATCCACAGATCCAGATAAATTCGTTTTACTGAACATGGATTCATGTATAATTTTATTGTACTAGGAAGCTCATCAATAGTTTGAATTTTCAGTTTCAACAGCGTTTAGTAGGAGTGATCTCTTTTCACAATTTGTGTCTGCCAAGTGAGCCACCTCACAAGAATGTACGTGTGGTACCAGGTAGGATTCTATATGTGCATATAAAAATACATGCGCTGAATAGGATACAGAGAAAGGTAGACAGGAATTCACATATTTGTTAACTTGAAAAACACATGGAGAACCATTTCAACAAAAAATTGACTAGATTTATAACTCCTACCCTATATAAAGCAAAAGGCAATTCCAATGATACACCATTCGTCCTCTGAACTGCTTGTATTTCTATTCTGTTTGGGTTAATTTTCTCCATCATATTAGAATTAGTAGTCAGAGTCTAGTTGGCATGGGTTTGTGTCAGGGATTCAGTATTTCGAATGAAAATTTGGAAAATGATTCCAATGTTTATGCAAATATATGCTACAAAAGTACCTTCCCACTCTCAACAATGCCTTGAGATTACCTTGGCCCCAAGTTAGACACAATTCGAGGAGAAGAGTTAGAAAATCTGTGAATACATATCTGGAATCAAATATGCTCACGAGTTCACAAACTTGGAGGTGGTAGAGGAGATTCCAAAAGTAAGGAACAGGGTAAACACTCCACAAACATGGAGCTCTGCTGGACTAAAGACTTCTTGAGGAACTGCCTCTGAGGTTGGGCACTTGAAATATGTGTTGTAGTCAGGAGATTTAGCTTCCTTTGTAGTGAGACAATCAAATCTGGGTATGCTTCTATGTGACCTGGAATACATTATTTCTTATTTTCCAATAAACATGAGGAAGCTGTCTTTAATTTTCTGTTTGTAGCTAAACTGTGGCCACTGGGGACTAATTGTCTACTCTTGTAGACTCTGAAGCCATTTGGTCATCCTCCAGTTTTCCTGGTGTTTCTTGCTACTGCACTGGGAGTTTCGTATTTGCTTCAAGAAATACAAGGAATTCACCTGGGACACAGTGCTGGAGGGAGTTCTGTCACCTGTGGTGGGTCAGGGCCTGCAGAAGAATGTACCAACCAGGCTTCTCTTCCACATAGCTTGCCTCCTTGACCATATCAACCGGATTCTGAACATTGGCCTGAAACCTCTCCATATAAAAAGATACCTTTACATAGAAGCGTCTGCTGGCTGCACCATGTCAGTCACAAGCCAATTGGAAGACAATGGCAGATCCACATGGCCCCACCACAGATTTTTTTTTATCACACACCTGCCCTTCACTGCACTAGGCCCACTACTCTGCAGGGTCCAACTTCCTGGAATCTCTGTTATACACCATTTTCATGAAACTCAGTCAATCAAGTCACTGTCCTGAATAATCATGTTCAGCAACAGGACAACCACAGTTTCTCCAGTGCCATCTGGTCATGGGAATTTCAAAAATTTCATGGTATTTATCTAGCAATTTTTCAAGGATGAAGTTGGCAGCATGTGGGTTTCAATTCATTCAGGGACCGTTAATGTTGTGGAAGTTCATTTCAAATGAAGTTCTGGAGAACTCTCACTGGCAAGGTTTCCCAAAGATTGGCCAAAGTGTCACATAAATCCAGGCCCATTGAGGTCTACAATGTAACGTCCATGTGTGTTTTGACTCTCAACTAAGACTGCCAAGTCGTTAAGAATAAAATCATGTGATATCAAGCCTGAGATTCCCAGTGGTCTCTGGAAAGCCACCCTGGGCCTAGATCTCAGTTTCCAATGGTGACTCTCATGCTTGGTCTTCTAAAATCCCAACACAATTCATGGCAATACTTCTCTAAGTTCAGTTCCTGTACTCAGCCTCTAAGGGGAATCACACCAGAGTTCAAACCCAGGTGGACTCAGTCATCCCTTCCAACTGCCACAAAAATAACCACAATTAAATCCAAAACACTCCCACATGGCCCTCATCTTCTTCCATATAGACACTCATCATAACCTCTGACTGGAGATTTTCATGAGGAATGCAGCCCAAGAGAGTGTCCAAAATATGCTTTCTTGCCCCTCATTTACCTAAATTCTGCGTGACCTGGACACCCTTCCTGTGAACCAGGAGTGATCAAATAGGCCTGCCGTTAATACTGATCCACTTCTCAAATTTGAGAACTACTGACTGTGGGGTTTAAATTCTTTATATGAATTGGAGTCATGAGAAAACCCAACCACCTATGGGCTAGCCTCTGCAGGAAACTGAAGAACTCATTTGACCTAAAGGATCCCTATTCTCACTTGATTGATGTCAGAAACCTTACAGAGGAAGGCGAAAGACTTCATCCACAATGACTGCTCTTTTGCTATTTTGGTTTTGGATGCACACATGGGATCTTTCTTTAGATCCATCAGTTGCTGAGAATCTAAGCTACAGCCTAACACAGGGCCAAGACGCTGATTCATACACATATTTTTGCAAAGCAATTAAGCAAAGAGCCACAGCTGATGCCCATTCTTTTTTATTTGAAAAAGGTTTTCTTTAGACTTCGCAAAGCGTTGTCCTGAGGCAAAGACCTTCCTGACATTCAGGGAAACAGAACAATAGGTAAGCAAAAGGCCCAAAGCAGGGTTTCTCCAATGAGACTTTACAGGTTAAACAGGTATGTGAGTTTTCTGAGATGCTCGCAATTCACTTCAGTTATTCAGTACATGGCCATGTCACAGAGCATGGAGGTGGTACATATCTTGGATACAAAACCATGAGCCTATTATGGAGAGTGGCCAGATTTCAGGAAGAAAACAGGAACTAAGGAAGATCGTAGGTGTTGCCCATCATTATGGCAAGCCGCATTCCATTTACAAATTGGGCAGCATGAATGCTGGTAAGCTTTCTAAAAGACAGGACACATCCATTGATGCTTTCTCTTTTCTAATATCTACGATAATGGACACAGCGGGATACAGCGACACAGAAACACTCGCATTGTCAAATGACGTACTAGAAACAATTCACCCCAAACCAAACAAACCTCATTTCCTACCTCTTCTCAGAACATGAGCCAAAACCACAAACCCACACCCACACCCACAAAGGCACCTCTTTCCTCCAAGTAGGTTGTGACTATTTGGAGTGTCCTCTCACTGTGGGCCATTCTACGTTCCCCCGAAATGGTCTGTCCTGTCTCAGATTTTGTGTCCTTTGCCAACTCTCTGAAGTTGTCAGGAGCCAGCGGTGAGCCACTACCTGTTTTCTCAGGAAAGGCCCCTCTTCAGAGTTTTCCTGCCATTTGGCCATCCTAACATTAGTAGGTACCAAGAAAGACTGACTCTGTCGTTGGGAAATTCAAAAAGTATAACCACTGAGACTGGGACTGGGACTGTCAATGTTTGACTGGCTTCCTGGATTGCAAGTTCACAGAGTTCCATCACCAAGGAAGTGAGGTGAGGTCACTTCCGTCAGAAACTGAATGAGTTCACTGCCTTGGCAACCAATCTGTCCTAAGAGTTGCTTCCAAGCTTCCCATGAGATGGAGGCTGCCCCTGCTTCCTGTGACACTTTCACAAGTTAGAATGGTATATCACCCATAGGCACCCAGGAGCAGCTCTCCACACAGGTCTCATTTGGTCCATCTTCTCTACATTAAGAATGGAGAGCCTGATTCAGACAGAACACTTCACCCTGACCAGGTTGTTTTCCATGGAAGATGACTTTTGCACTCTCAGGTCTTTCAGAGTTGCCTACATCTTCTCCAGAGATTATATCTGCATGGACCTTTGAGGTTATCAGCAGGTGGAAGATTCCCTATATTCCTGTATTGTAAGACCAACTCTGTCCCTGCTCTTCTGTAAAGTTAGATTGAGGGAACCATGTATGGTTAGGGTTAATAACATGTTTGATTTGGGTTAGGAATCATTATGCTGAATAAATAATGGTATTGGGAACCTGCAATATGTATAAAAATATATAGGTGAAATATATGTGTAAAAACAGAAATCTAAGTAACATTTGAAGCCCAGAAGGGCACTGGGCCCTTGATTGGGATACTTAGCTTTGAATAAATTGATATACAATGGCATAAGACCTTGTACTTTGGATCATAGAATGTAGAAGAGAACATTCAGTCAAAAAGGATAGTCGGTAGTGAAAGGTTAATAAAATAGGTACTTGTCACTTCCTGTTTTTCTGTATGCTTAACAAAACACTGTTAAAATCTTGAGAACTGTTTGCTAATCTTGTTCCCAGAATGTGCTGTCCCCAAGTGCCAAAGTGTAGAATGTACTCCCTCACCCGGTTGCACGCAAACCGACCACTCGCCCTGAACCATCAGTAAACTTCCCTCCCTGCCCTCTCCAAGGAAAATATATATGTTCTGCTTAAACTGTTCTCAGGGCTCTCTGATCTATTCAAGTGAGCTCCGAGCCCCAGCATGCTGGACCCAGAATAAACCCTTTGCTGTTCGATAAGACAGTCTGTTAGTGGTCTCTTCCTTCCATGCTCGCCCGACCTTTGCATATGGAGATTCCACCGAGTTTTGGCAGCAGCGGACAAAAGACCCTAACGGGTTCCTCTCGGGTTAAGTAAGGCCCCTCTTTCTTGTTTCAGTGTTAAGGTTAGGGCTTGGCAAAATGGCTGTCGATGAAGAGCGTGAGTTCTCTCCGATGGTGGCTGACAGACGTGTCGCAGAGCCGCAGGCCACGTCCCTGGGGGACTTCCCAATGACTCGGGAAATTGAGGAACAATAGTCTCCTCGACTCAGTAATATTTTGTATCGGATTCGGAATTGCCAGGCCATTGGGTTTTGCTGGCTACTCAGTCCTGGTCTCAGTTTTGGATGTCCATTGAATGTCTTTATTGTCTTGTCTTGTCTGTGTCGTGTGTCTTGCATTCACTCTTTGTGTATCTTTCATTATGGGACACAGCACTTCAATGCCCCTGTCCCTGACCCTTGATCACTGGACCAAAGTCCGCTTAAGGGCTCAGAATCTTTCTTTTTTAATAAAACGTTGGACCTTTCGGAATCTCTGTGCCTCAGAATGGCCCACCTTTGAATTTGGATGGCCCCTAGAAGGATCTTTCTATTTCCCACTAATTTAGGAAGTCAGAGATATTGTCTTTCACCCAGGCACACATAGCCATCCGGATCAACAGCCATATATCTTAACTTTGCAGGACCTCTGCAAATCTCCTCCTCAATGGGTGAAGCCTTTCTTTGTCCCTTCCCCTGCTCCTACTCCTTCCCCCATGATCTCTCAAACCCTCTGCTCCTCCTCCTCCTCCACCCTTTGTAATCCCTGAGTCACAAGATTTGACTCTACTGTACTCTCTTCCCCCTTATTATACCCTGCCCTCGTCCCCCAACCACCAACACCCTCTAAGTGATTCTCCTGCAGCTGACTCAGCCTCTCTACCATTGGAGGAATCTAAGCTGGCCCAGCGCCCTCCAGATAACTCCCCCGCAGCACACACAGCCCCTCCTCCGCAGGAGGAAGCTAGCCCAGCTAAGGGAACTTGATGGTGGCGAATGATTGAAAACCCTGGACCTCCTGTGATGCTCCCCCTATGTCCCCACGGACCATTGATTGACGAAGGCCATGGGGGGAAAATGCAAGCCTACAAATATTGGCCTTTCTCCTCTTCCGACCTATATAACGGGAAAAATAACAATCCCCCTTTTTCCGAGGACCCCATCGGGCTCACAGGTCTGGTTGAGTCATTGATGTTTTCACACCTGCCTACTTGGGATGACTGTCAACAATTCCTAGGGACTCTCTTCACGACAGAGGAACAAAAGAGAATCTTCCTGGAAGCTATAAAAAAATGTCCTCCGACCAGATTGGAGATGGACACATCTTCCCAACTTAATCAAAGCTGGTTTTCCCTTGAAACAACCCAACTGGGACACCAACAACATTGAAGTTAGAAAGCATCTGTCCACTTATCGCCAGGTTCTAATAGTGGGCCTCCAAGTGGCCACTAGGCGGCCAACTAATTTGGCCAAGGTAATAGAGATTATTCAAAGGCCTGATGAATCTCCCTCTATGTTTCTAGAGAGAATTATGGAGGCATGTAGGAGATATACTCCTTTCGATCCACAGGCAGAGGATCAAAAGGCATCTGTCATGATGGCCTTTATTGGGCAAGCTGCCCTGGATATTAAAAGAAAGTCACAATGCTTAGATGGATTACAAGATATGACTTTGAGAGATTTAGTCAGAGAAGCCAAGAAAATATACCTTAAGAGAGAAACTGAGGAAGAGAAAGAAGCAAAGTGAGGATAAAAGAAACAAAAGACAGACTAAGGCGTTGACTAAGGTCCTGGTCACAACAACAAAAGGGCCAGAAATTAAGAAACAGGGAAACAGGAAGGGATACCTGGTCCCATGCCAGAGGCCACCCCTGGCCTCAGATCAATGTACCAACTGTAAGAAAAAAAGGACACTGGGCCAAAGAGTGCCCTAGAAAGGGACAGCCACGCCAGTCAGCCATTCTGACTCTGGAGGATGAGTATGAAAGTCGGGGCTCAGATCCCCTCCCCGAGTTCAGGGTAACTTTTGAAGTGGAGGGGACCCCAGTAATCTTTGAAGTGGATAAAGGGGCAATATACTCACCCCTAATGTCACATTGGGCCCTCTATCAAATAAAAGGTCTCTAGTTCAAGGGGCTAATGACAGTAAATATCGGGCTTGGACAACTAAGAGGATCATGGAACTGGGGAAAGGAAAAATCCATCACTCCTTCCTAGTAATCCCAGAATTCCTAGCCCCATTGATGGGCAGAGATCTGCTCACCAAGTTCCGGTCCAAAATAACTTTTAACCCTGAAGGCCCCCAAGTGGAATTTCTAAATCCTTCAGTAAAAACTCCTATAGTCACAGCTCTAAATACGTCAGTAGAAAATGCACATTAACTCACTCACCTTGGTTCAAAGAAACTGCAGGTATTTCTGAAGTATCAAGAACAGAGTTTTCCACTAACTGACTCACAGCAAAAAGAAATAACTGAATGGGTAAAAAAAGCCTGTCGAGTCCATCAATTGGTAAATTCTTACCCTTCCAAGCTTCCTGCAGGAAAGCACCTACGAGGAACCAGACCAGGACAATTCTGGGAAGTCGACTTTACTGAAATTAAGCCAGCAAGGTATGGACATAAATATCTTCTAGTCTTTGTAGATACATTTTTAGGATGGATTGAAGCCTTCCCCACTAAAAGAAAAAAAAAGAAACAGTGCTAATGGTGGTCAAGCAGATCCTGAAAGACATTTTTCAAAGATACGGCCTGCCAAAGGTAATACGGTCTGATAATGCACCGGCGTTCATGGCCCAAGTAAGTCAGGGGTTAGCCAGGAACCTGGGGATTCATTGGAAGTTTAATTGTGCTTACAGACCCTAGAGTTCAGGACAGGTAGAAAGAATAAATAGAACCATTAAAGAGACCTCAACGAAATTAAGCTTAGAGACCAGCATAAATGATTGGACTATGCTCATGCCTTATACAATGTTTCGTGCAAGAAATATGCCCTCTGTTTCTTTGAGTAACCACACCCCCTGTGAATATCTAGGGTGCCTCTCTTCCAGTAACGGACCAAAGCCCAACTCTAAGACCTAACAATCCCTTTCACACCCCCTTGTTTGACAGACTTAAAGCTCTTGAAAGATCTCAGTGATACCTGTGGAAACAGCTGGCCACTCCCTACCAAACTGGGGACGAGGGGACTACACATCGATATCAAGTAAGAGACTTCATCTACGTAAGATGATATCAGGTGTCATCCCTGGAACCGCACTGGAAAGGACCATACCAGGTGCTACTTATAACATCTATAGTGGTAAAGGTAAACGGAATCACTTCCTGGATCCATGCCTCTCATCTCAAGCCTGCGCCCTGTCCACACTCTGGCTGGAAACTGGAAAAGACTGGTAACACTTTCAAATTGCATATTCACCGTGTGGATAAGCCTATAGACTCTCCCCTTGGCCACAAGTAGTCCTAACCCTCATCAGCCCGTTCAGCAGCGATGGCTGATCACAAATTCTACTGGAAAAGAAGTATAATCTATCTTGCATGCAGCCCACTTAGGGACCTGGTGACCATCTCTCCACCCAGACATTTGTCAGCTGGCTATAGGTCTTTCCTAATGGGATATCCCTGATGAAGAGGATCCCACTAAAATTCCATTAAATCCCTTCCTTACCATACATAATGGAAACAAATATTATGGATGTAGGGACACACGAGCCAGATGCAGGTTGGCTAGCCTAGATTACTGTGTTTACCCGGCCGACTGTCAAAGCCAAAAACAGCCATGGCTGTGTGGGGGAAAAGCCGACTTCTTCTGTAAGTCATGGGGATGTTAGCGTACAGGGGCTGCCTGATGGAACCCAAACCCTGCATTAAATTCAGTAGACAGCATTGGCCATATTACGAATTAGATAACAAAAACTGATGGCCACCAGAGGGGATTCTAGATCCTCAAATCCTGCATGACCTTTTTAACATCTGCTAGTGCTCAAAAGGGTGAAAGGAGATTCCACTATGTGGAGGCCTTTTCCCTTCTTCGCTCACATCCTGAACTATGCTTATCCAATAGATCCTCACCTTCAGCCTTCTGTTCCAGAGTCTCTGCTGTCACTCCCACCTCAGCAACCTGATTTCTCCACTACAATTATTAGATCAAAAACCCAAACCTCTGCTGGTTCTCAGACCATTGCCCCCTTGCTGAGGTAGCAGGTACTGAGGTACCCCTCCACCCACTCACTCCTCTCTTCTGTTGACAGTGCCCGCACTGGGTCCCACCAGGTCCTCTTACCAACTAACCCAAAGCTCAAACCAGCAGAGGAGAGCCCTCAGACCTCTATCCAAGATGTAATGAAAATGGCCTTTAAAGTTGCTTTGTCATCACTGAAAACAGTTTACTACAAATTTAAAGTCCCTCTGCGTTTTGGGATACTCACTACCATCTTCCCCTCTGCTTGACCTGTTCTACTGCTCAAATATTTGTTGCTAGGAAAATTCCAAACCACTTTCCCATTATTTTTTTACATCTCTCTTTTCTCATTCTCAGATCCTCGGAGCTGCTCTCAGCCCCACCTTCTCTGTCTTTCCCCTCTATACCAGGCCCACAGAAAAGTCTTTAACTGACCTTCTCCAGAAGTCTTCACCATGGCTGACTTTAGGACTTTCAGCAAAAGAGTCCCTATAAAAAAGTTCAATGTAGTTAAACTTCCTATTTTCATGTTGCCCTGTTCTACTTGGCCACTGGCTAAAAAAATCAGCACTCCTAATCCAGACACCCCCTTACTAGTTTTTCACAAAAATATGTGAACAAGGCCTCTGGCCTTGACGTGGGGCTTCACAGAGATGGCTACATTTCTAAGTTAACGAAGTTAGCAACTGGGCTCCGTAGTAACAGCTGGCAATGGGAAAATAAGAAAGGGAAGAAAAAGCTCTTTCCCTCCCAGGTGTCCTTGAAAAGTTAACTTGCCCAGAACCGAGGAAAAAACAGAAACAAAAACTGCTTTTTTCAACTTCTGCAGACTGTGAACTTCTGAGCCCCTTCCCTTACATGTTGGGTACAAAATTCTGAAACTACCTAAACTTGGGTTTCAGAGGATTAGTTGATTACAACAGAATCAATGCCCTCTGAATCTGGTTGCAACCAAATAGGACTGTTTCCCTGTCTTCAGTGCTATCTTAGGTGCGTTGCCTTGTCCTTCCCTACTACAGCATGATTCTATATACTTAAACATTGTTAATGTTTTCATGAAATGTTCAACAGATGTGATTAATTGTGTAATCGTGCAGATGTTTCCCAGAGTGCTCTATCACGACGCAGATTCATTTGAAGATCAAATAGGGGGGCATTCAACCCGGTTCCACTGAAAATATATATCTCTCAATGTAGCCATCCTATTAGGAATAGAAATTGCTGCACTGGTGGCCACGGGAACCACTGCCTTTGTCCAAGGGACTCAACAAATGACCCAACAAATGACAGCAATAGACCAAAACTAAGATATTAGAAACCTCCATCAGAGCTTTGCATGAGTCTTTTACCTCTCTCTCTGAAGTTGTTTTTCAGACCACTCGAGGGTTGGACCTCCTCGTCATGAGAGAAGGGGGCTTTGTGCTACATTGAGAAAAGAAAGTTGTTTGTATGCCGAGCATACTGGACTTGTAATAAAATCTAAGAGTAAATTAAAATGATGCCTTGAAAAGCATCAACGAGACAGGGAGGCCCAAAAAAGGTGGTTTGAGTCTTGGTTCACACAGTCTTCCTGGTTAACTACGTTTTTATCAACCCTGGCCGGTCCAATAGTAATCCTCATGCTATTGCTAACTATTAAACCCTGTTTTCTCATCCTTGTAATTTCTTTTCTCCAGGCTCAAATTGGACGAGTTAAACTTATGGTAATACCCTACTAGTATACATAGAATGTGACACCCCCCCAATGATCATTTTTATGATTAAAAGTAGCCAGAAGAAGAAGTGGGGAATAAAAGGTTAGTAAAATAGGTACTTGTCACTTCCTGTTTTTCTGTATGCTTAACAAAACACTGTTGAAATCTTGAGAAATGCTTGCAAACCTTGTTCCCAGTATGTGCTGTCCCCAACTGCCCAACTGCAGAATGTGCTCCCTCACCCAGTTGCACGCAAATCGCCCACTCACCCCGATCCATCAATAAACTTCCCTCCCTGCCCTCTCCAGGTAATGTATATAAGCTCTACTTAAGCTATTCTCAGGGCTATCTTCTCTATTCAAGTGAGCTCTGAGCACCAGCATGCTGGACACTCAATAAACCCTTTGCTGTTGCATGAGATAGTCTGTTGGTGGTTTCCTCCTGTGAAGCTCGCTGGACATTTACTATAATGATTGAATGTAGAAGAGAACATCCAGTCAAAAAGGGATAGTTGATAGAAATAGGAAGATAGTACGTTTAGGAAGAAGTGTGAGTATACCATTTGGAACAAAAGTTCTTTAACAATAGGGTTTCGGTTACAGAGTGATTGTTAAAGTCAGCACATATGAAGAGTCAGTCACTATGATGAGCTGGGAAAAAATGTAGAAAAGCAGATATCAATAGAGACATTACGAAATCAGGCAAAGTATAAAGTGAGTGATAGGATTAGACATTTTCAACAGGGTTGAGTTTGAATACATAATATTAGGAAGAAAAAAATATGTGGTCACCAATAGGATTGACATTTGAGAGCTTTAGGCAACCTGGACATAGATGTTTTTAGTAATCCATGTTCACTTTCCATTTAGTCCTTCGTGCAATCATAACCGTGACCATTACATTATTTGTCCAGAATACTACTGTGATAAAATGTATATGTAGATCAGGTGACATGAGTATTTCTTCCACCATTTCTGGAAGCAATATATTCAAGACGTAAAATTAGTATTGGGGTTACAAAGAGGTGCACCCTGTGTCTATGAATTTAGAGATAAATTACGAATACACAATACAGTGAATAAATAATATAACTTGTTCCAACTTTAAATAATGGATTGAACTGATATCTTAAAAATTACAGGAAATCTTATATTGATATACAATCATTCATTCCCACCAATTATACATCTAATGGTAATATTAGTGTTTTGGTTTATCATGAACAGTGTGTGAGTTTTGTTTCAAAAGTGATTATGGAAATCGAAAATAATATGTTTGGAAAGAAATCTCATGAATAGACCAGTCAGGAAACCTGGAGGAATGCATATGTTGTAAAGCAGGAAGCGATTGAAATTGAATCAAATGCCTATAAATTTGCTAATTTGTGGATGAAATATATATCCTATGATGTGCATAAACTCATGAAATAGTAATGTACCATTGTTGAATAAAAATGAACGTCAAAATACACATCATGTCCCATAGGAATCTACTGGCATTGATTTTAAACTGGGTCAGTTACTGTAGAAATATTAGGATTCTCGTGCATTATTCACCGAATTTAGTTATCTTTTTTTTTTAATTTTTATATATGGTTGCTCAAAACATTACATAGTTCTTGATAAATAATATTTCACACTTTGATTTATGTGGGTTATGAACTCCCATTTTTGCCCCATTTACAGATTGCAGAATCACATCAGTTACACATCCATTGATTCATATATTGCCATACTAGTGTTTGTTGTATTCTGCTGCCTTTCCTATCCTCTACTATCCCCCCTCCCGTCCCCTCTCCTCCTCTCTTCTCTCTCTACACCCTCTACAGTAATAAATTTCTCCCCCTTGTATTATTTTTCCCTTTCCCCTCACTTCCTCTTGTATGTAATTTTGTATAACCCTGAGGTTCTCCTTCCATTTCCATGCAGTTTCCATTCTCTCTCCCTTTCCCTTCCACCTCTCATCCCTGTTTAATGTTAATCTTCTTCTCATGCTCCTCGTCCTTACTCTGTTCTTAGTTACTCTCCTTATATCAAAGAAGACATTTGGCATTTGTTTTTTTAGGGATTGGCTAGCTTCACTTAGCATAATCTGTTCTATTGCCATCCATGTCCCGCAAATTCTATGATTTTGTCATTTTTTAATGCACAGTAATACTCCATTGTGTATAAATGCCACATTTTTTTTATTCATTCTTCTATTGAAGGGCATCTAGGTTGGTTCCACAGTCTTGCTATTGTGAATTGTGCTGCTATGAACATCGATGTTGCAGTGTCCCTGTAGCATGCTCTTTTTAGGTCTTTAGGTTTTAGACCGAGAAGGGGAATAACTGGGTCAAATGGTGGTTCCGTTCCCAGCTTTCCAAAAAATCTCCATACTGCTTTCCCATTTGGCTGCACCAATTTGCAGTCCCACCAGCAATGTACAAGTGTACCTGTTTCCCCAGATCCTCGCCAGCACTTGTTGTTGTTTGACTTCATAATGGCTGCCAAACTTACTGGAGAGAGATGGTATCTTAGGGTGGTTTTGATTCACATTTCTCTGACTGCTGGAGATGGTGAGAATTTTTTCATGTACTTGTTGATTGATTGTATGTCCTCTTCTGAGAAGTGTCTGTTCAGGTTCTTGGCCCATTTGTTGATTGGGTTATTTGTTATCTTATTGACTAATTTTTTGAGTTCTTTGTATACTCTGGATATTAGTGCTCTATCTGAAGTGTGAGGAGGAAAGATTTGTTCCAAGGATGTAGGCTCCCTATTTACCCCTCTTACTGTTTCTTCTGCTGAGAAAAAACTTTTTAGTTTGAGTAAGTCCCATGTGTTGATTCTAGTTATTAACGCTTGTGCTATGGGTGTCCTATTGAGGAATTTGGAGGCGACCCCACAGTATGTAGATCGTAGACAACTTTGTCTTCTATCAAACACCATGTCTTGATTTGATATCAAGCTCCTTGTTCCATTTTGATTTAACTTTTGTGCATGGCAAGAGAAAGGGATTCAGTTTCTTTTTGTTACATATGGATTTCCAGTTTTCCCAGCACCATTTGTTGAAGATGCTATCATTCATCCATTGCATGCTTTTAGCCCCTTTATCAAATATAAGATAGTTGTATTTTTTTGGATTGGTTTCTGTGTCCTTTATTCTTTACCATTGGTCCACCCACCTGTTTTGGTACCAGTACCATGCTATTTTTTTTACTATTGTTCTGTAGTATAGTTTGAAGTCTGGTATCGCTATACGGCCTGATTCTCACTTCCTGCTTAGTGTTGTTTTTGCTATTCTGGGTCTTTTATTTTTCCATATGAATTTCATGATTGCTTTCTCTATTTCTACAAGAAATGTCGTTGGGATTTTGAATTGCATTGCATTACACATATAGAGAACTTTTGGTAATATCGCCATTTTGATGATGTTAGTTCTGTCTATCTATGAACAGGGTACATTTTTACATCTTCTAAGATCTTCCTCTATTTTTCTCTTTAGGGTTCTGTAGTTTTCCTTGTATAAAACTTGCACCTCTTTTGTTAGGTTGATTCCCAATTATTTTTTTTTTTAGTATATTGTGAATGGAGTGGTTGTCCTCATTTCCGTTTCAGAGGATTTGTCACTGATATTCAGGAATGTCTTTGATTTATGAGTGTTGATTTTATATCCTGCCACTTTGCTGAATTCATTTATTAGCTCTATTAGTTTCTTTGTAGACCCTTTTGGGTCTGCTAGGTATAGAATCATGTCATCTGCAATAGTGATAATATAAGTTCTTCTTTTCCTATTTATATGCCTTTAATTTCTTTTGTCTGTCTAATTGCTTTGGCCAGTGTTTCGAGAACTATGTTGAACAGAAGTGGTGAAAGAGGGCATCCCTGTCTTGTTCCATATTTTAGGGGGAATGCCTTCAATTTTTCTCCATTCAGAATGATGCTAGCCTGAGACTTAGCATAGATTGCTTTTAAAATATTGAGGTATGTTCCTGTTATCCCTAGTTTTTCTAGAGTTTTGAACATAAAGGAATGCTGTACTTTGTTGAATGCTTTTTCTGCATCTATCGAGATGATTATATGGTTCTTATTTTTAAGTCTATTGATGTGATGAATAACATTTATTGATTTCCGTATATTGAACCAGCCTTGCATCCCACGGATAAATCCTACTTGATCATGGTGCACAATTTTTTTGATATGCTTTTGTATCTGATTTGCCAGAATTTAATTGAGGATTTTTGCCTCTAGGTTCATTAGAGATATTGGTCTGTAGTTTTCTTTCTTTGAAGTGTCTTTGTCTGGTGTAGGAATCAGAGTGATGTTGACCTCATAGAATGAATTTGGAAGAATTCCCTCTTTTTCAATTTCCTGAAATAACTTGAAAAGTATTGGTATTAGTTTCTCTTTAAATGTTTTGTAAAACTCTGCTATATACCCATCAGGTCCTGGGCTTTTCTTACTTGGTAGTGTTTTGATGTTTTTTTCTATTTCCTCAATTGATATTGGTCTGTTTAGGTTGTCTATATCCTCCTGACTCAATCTGGGCAGATCATATGACTTAAGAAATTTATAGATGCCTTCACCGTCTTCTATTTTATTAGAGTACAAAGATTCAAAATAATTTCGGATTATCTTCTGTATATCTGAAATATCTGTTATGATGTTGTCTTTTTCATCCCATATGCTAGTAATTTGAGTTCTCTCTCTTCTTGTCTTCGTTAGCATGGCTAATGTTCTGTCGATTTTTTTTATTTTTTCAAAGAACCAAATGGGTTGACGTGTCTGCCACGCTTGCAGGCCGCTGGGCCTGTTCCGCCTGTCGGTTGCAGGTCTGCCTACCTTGCGGGAGCAGGTGGTGTCTCTGCTCTGGCCCTACTGCCATTGGGGTGTCGTGACTACCATGCTGGCAGATCGCTGGGCCAGTTCTGGGTGCGGGCAAAGGCTCTGCTCTGCCCCTACTCCAATTGGGTTGACGTGACTACCACGCCGGTTGGCCGTTGTGCTTGTACTAGGCGCGGGAGAAAGCTCTGCTCTGCCACTACTCCAATTGGGGTGTCATGTCTACCATGGTGGCAGGCCGCTGTGCCTGTTCCGCAGGTCAGTCACAGGTCTGCTTTTGTTGCGGGCGTGGGCGGAGGCCTGCTTGGCCCCTACTACAATTTGGGTGACGTGACTACCACACCAGCTGGTGACTGGGCCTTATCCGGGCACGGGCAGCGGCACTGCTATTTCCCTACTCCATTTGGGGTGACGTGGCTACCACGCCTGCGGGCCTGATGAATCTTCCTCTATGTTTCTAGAGAGAATTACGGAGGCATATAGGAGATATACTCCTTTCGTTCCTCATGCAGAGGATCAAAAGGCATCTGTCACAATGGCCTTTATTGGGCATGCTGCCTTGGATATTTAAAGAAAGTTACAATGCTTAGATGGATTACAAGATATGACTTTGAGAGATTTAGTCAGAGAAGCCGAGAAAGTATACTATAAGAGAGAAACTGAGGAAGAGAAGGGAGCAAAAGGACGATAAAAGAAACAAAAGACAGACTAAGGAGTTGACTAAGGTCCCGGTCACAACAACAAAAGGGCCAGAAATTAAGAAACAGGGAGACAGGAAGGGATACCTGGTCCCACGCCAGAGGCCACCCCTGACCTCAGATCAATGTGCCTACTGTTAAGAAAGAGGACACTGGGTTCAAGAGTGCCCTAGAAAGAGGCAGCCAAGCCAGCCAGCCATTCTGACTCTTCAGCATTACTACGAAAGTCGGGGCTCAGATCCCCTCCCTGAGCTCAGCGTATCTTTTGAAGTGGAGGAGACCCCAGTAAACTTTGAAGGGGATACAGGGGCAAAAAACTCAGCGCTTAAGGCCCCATTGGGCCCTCTATCAAATAAAAGTTCTCTAGTTCAAGGGGCTAATGGCAGTAAATATCGGACTTGTACAACTAAGAGGATCATGGACCTGGGGAAAGGAAAAATCCATCACTCCTTTTTAGTAATTCCAGAATGCCTGGCCGACTTTTTCTGTACGTCATGGGGATGTGAGCATACAGGGGCTGCCTGATGGAACACAAACTCCTCATCAAATTCAGTACACAGCATTGGCCATATTACCAATTAGATAACCAAAACCGATGGCCCCCAGAGGGGTCTCTAGATCCTCAAATTCTGCGTGACCATTTTTTTTTAAAGAGAGAGGCGAGAGACAGAGACAGAGAGAATTTTTAATATTTATTTTTTAGTTTTTGGCGGACACGACATCTTTGTTTGTATGTGGTGCTGAGGATCAAACCCGGGCCGCACGCATGCCAAGCGAGCGTGCTACAATTGAGCCACATCCCCAGCCCTGTGTGACCTTTTTAACTTCTGCAAGTGCTCAAAAGGGTGAAAGGAGATTCCCCTATGGGCAGGCCTTTTCCATCCTTCACTCATATCCTGAACTATGCTTATCCCATAGATCCTCACCTTCATCCTTGTGCTCCAGAGTCTCTGCTGTCACTCTCATCTCAGCAACCTGATTTCTCCCCTCCAATTATTAGATCAAAAACCCAAACCTCTCCCGGTTCTCAGACGATCGCCCCCTTGCTGAGTTAGCAGGTACTCAGGTTCTCATCCACCTACTCACTCCTCTCTTCTCCTGTCCGTGCCCGCACCAGGTCCCACCAGGTCCTCTTACCAGCTAACACAAAGCTGAAACTAGCAGAGGAGAGCCCTCAGACTCCTATCAAAGATGTAATGAAAATGGCCTTTAAAGTTGCTTTGTCATCACTGAAAACAGTTTACTAAAAATTTAAAGTCCCTCACATGCATTTTGGGATACTCACTCTTGTCTTCCCCTCTGCTCTACCTGTTCTGCAGCTCAAGTTTTTGTTACTAGGAAAATACCAAACCCCTTTCCCATTATTCTTTTACATCTCTCCTTCCTTATTCTCAGATCCTCGGAGCTGCTGTCAGCCCCACCTTCCCTGTCTTCCCCTTCTGTACCAGGCCTACAGAAAATTCTTAACTGACTTTTTACAGAAGTCTTCACCATGGCTGACTTTAGGACTTTCAGCAAAAGAGTCCCTATAAAAGAGTTCAAAGTAGATAAACTTCCTCTTTTAGTGTTGCCTTGTTATACTTGGCCACTGGCTAAAAAAATAAGCACTTCTATGCTAGACACCCCATTACTTGTTTTCCACAAAATATATGAACAAGGCCTCTGGCCGTGAGCTGGGGCTTTACAGAGATGGCTATATTTCTAAGATAAAGAAGTTACCATCAGGGCTCCATGGTAACAGCTGTCAGGGGCGAAAAATAAGAAAGGTAGGAAAAAGCTCTTTCCCTCCCAGGTGTCCTTGAAAAGTTAACTTGCCCAGAACCGAGGAAAAAACAGAAACAACAACGGCTTTTTTGAACTTCTGCAGACTGTGAACTTCTGAGCCCCTTCCCTTACATGTTGGGTACAAAATTCTGAAACTACCTATACTTGAGTTTCAGGAGAATAATTGATTACAACAGAAGCAATGCCCTCTGAATATGGTTGCAACCAAATAGGACGGTTTCGCTGTCTTCTTTGCTATCTTAGGTGCCTTGCCTTGTCCGTCCCTACAACAGCATAATTGTATATAATTAAACATTGTTTATGTTTTCATGAAATGGTCAACAGATGTGATTAATTGTGTAATGGTGCAGATGTTTCCCAGAGTGCTCTATCATGATGCAGGTTCATTTGAAGATCAAATAGGGGGGCATACAACCCGTTTCAACTGGGAACATATATCCCTCACTTTAACGATCCTATTCGGAATAGGAGTTGCTGCAGGGGTGGGCACAGGAACCACTGCCCTCGTCCATGGGACACAACAAATGACCCAATTAGAAGAAGCAATAGACCAAAACTAAGATATTAGATACCTCCATCAGAGCTTTGCATGAATTTTTAACCTCTCTCTCTGAAGTTGTTTTACAGAACAGGTGAGTGACACAAAACACACACACACACACACAGAAAAAAAAATAGCAACATATATGTCAATCAAAATTCATCATAAAATATATATCATCCACAGATGCAAAATATTCAATTTACTAAACATGGAAGCTCACCCATTGGCTGAATATTCAGTTCCAACACGGTTTAGTAGGAGTGATCTCTTCTCACAATTTGTATCTGCCAACTCATCCACCTCACAAGAATGTATGTGTGGTACCAGGTATGATTCTATATATCCATATAAAAATATATGTGCTGAATGGGCTACAGAGAAAGGGAGACAGGAATTCACAATTTGTTAACTTTAAAAACACATGGAGAACTATTTCAACAAAAAATTGACTAGATTTAACTCCTACTCTGTATCATGCAAAAGGCAAGTCCAAATATACACCATGACTCCTCTAAACTGCTTGTATTTCTATTCTGTTTGGGTTATTTTTCTCCATCCTATTAGAAATAGTATTCAGAGTCTGATAGGGTATGTGTTAGTGTCAGGGATTCAGTATTTCGAATAGAAAATAGGAAATTGAATCCAATGTTTATGCAAATATATGCTACACAAAAATCTTCCCACTCTCATCCAGAACAATGCTTTAACATTACTTTCGCCTCAAGTAAGACACAATTATAGGAGAAGAGTTAGAAAATCTGTGAATACCTATCTGGAATGGAAAATGCTCCAGATTTCACATCTTTGGTGGAGGTAGAGGACTTTCTAAAAGTAAGGGACAGGGTAAACACTCCACAAACATGGAGCTCTTCTGGCCTAAGGACTTTTTGAGAATCTCACTCTGAGGTTGGGCATTTGAAATTTAGGTTGTTTTCAGGAGCTTTATCTTCTTTTGTAGTGAGAACATCAAAGGTGGGTCTCCATCACTTTGACCTGAGGACATGGGTTCTTATTTTCCAATTAACATGAAGCAGGAGGCCTGAATCCTCTCTTTGTTGGTAAACAGTGACCACTGGTGACTAAATGTCTCCCCATGTGAACTGTGAAGCCATTTTGTCCTCCTCCACTTTTTGTGGTGTTTTTCCTGCTGCACTGAGAGTTTAGTATTTGCTTCATACAATACAAGGAGCCCAACTGAGACACAGTGCTGGAGGGAGTTATGTCACGTGTGGTGGGTCAGGGTGTGCAGGAGAACGCACCAACCAGGCTTCTATCCCTCATAGCTTGCCCCATTGCCCCCTTGTCCATATGACCCTTATTCTGAACATTGCCCTGAAACCTCTCCATATAAAAAGATGACTTTACAAATAAGGATCTGCTGGCTGCACCATGTCAGTCACAAGCCATTTGGAATCCAATGGTAGATCCTCATGGCCCTACTACTGATGTTTTTTCACACACCTGCCCACCAGTGCTCTAGGCCCACTACTCAGCAGACTCAAACGTACTGGCATCTCTTTTCTACAACATTTTCATGAAATCCAGTCAATCAAGGCACTGTCTGGTATACTCATGATCAGCAACAGGACATTCAAAGGTTCTCCAGTGAAACCTGGTCATGGAAATTTTAATAACTACATGGTATTCATCTAGCCATTGTTAACGATGAAGTTGGAGGCACTGTGGGTTTCAATTCATTCAGAAACCATTAAATAATGAGGAAGCTCATTTTCAATGAAAGCTCTGGAGAACTCTCACAGGCAAGGCTTCCCAAAGAGTGGCCAAAAGGTCACATGAAGATAGGTAAATTGAGGTCTACAATGTGAGGTCCATGTGTGTTTTGACACTCAACTATGGCTGCCAAGTCTTTCAGAATAAAATCATGTGTTATCCTGGCTGAGATTCTCAGTGCTCTGTGGAAAGCCACCCTGGGCCTAGATCTCAGTTTCCAAGGGCAACTCTCATGCGTGGCCTCCTAATATCCCAACACAATTCATGGCAATACTTCTCTGAGTTCAGTTCCAGAACGCAGTCTCTAAGGGGAATCCAACCAGAGTTCAAGCCCAGGTGGACCAAGATATTTCTTACAACCACCACACAAATGACCACAATTAAAACCAAAACACTCAAACAAGGTCCTCATCTTCTTCCATATAGTCACTCATCGTAACCTCTGGCTGAAGGTCTCCATGAATGGCTCACCCAAAGACAGTGCCCAAATAAACTCCCTTGCCCCTCATTTGCCTAAAGTCATGTTGGCCTGGACACCCTTCCTGTGAACCAGGAGTGATCAAATAAGCCTCCTGTTAATACTGCTCTGTTTCTCCAATTTGTGGCCTACTGACTTTCAATTATAGATTCTTTATGTGATTTGGAGTCATGCAAAAACCTAAGCACCTCTGCAGTGATTTGAAGAACTCATTTGACCCAAGGAATACCAATTCTCACTTGATGGAAGTCAGGAACCTAACAGAGGAAGACGAGAGACTTCATCCACAATGACTGATCTTTTGGCAATTATGGTTTTGGATGCACACATGGGATCATTCTTTAGATCCATCAGCTGCTGAGAATCAAAGTCACAGCCACATACAAGGCCAAGAGGCTAATTCAGACACATCCCTTTCCAAAGCAATTAAGAAAGAGCCACAAGTGATGCCCATTCATTTCCATTTGAAAACTGTTTTCTTCAGGCTTCACAAAGGGGTGGCCTCAGGCAAAGACCTTCCTGATATTCAGGGCAACAGAACAATAGGTAAGCAAAAGGCCAAAAGCAGGGTATATCCACTGAGACTTTCCTGGTCACATTGATATCTGAGTTTTCTGAGATGCTGGCCATTCCCTTCAGCTATCCTGTACATGGCCATGTCACAGACCTTGGAGTTGTTACATATCTTGGACACAAAACCATGAGCCTATTCTGGAGAGTGGCCAGAATTCAGAAGAAAACAGAGACTTAGGAAGGTAGTAGGTATTGCCCATCCATAAGGCAAGCTGCACTCTATTCATAAATTAGGCAGGATGCATAATGGGAAGCTTTCTACTAGACAGGACACATCCATTGTGGCATTCTCTTTTCTCATGTCTACAACCGCGGACACAGTGGGATACACAGACATAGAAACACTCATCTTGTCAAACGACTTACTAGAAACAGTTCACTTCAAATCAAACAAACCGCCTTTCGTACCTATTCTCTGAACATGAGACAAAACAACAAACCCACACTCACAAATGCACCTCCTTCCCTCAAGTAGGTCTGTGACTCTCCGGAGTTAACTCTGACTGGTGGGCCATATTATGTTCCCCCAAAATGGCATGTCCTCTATCAGATCTGGTTTCCTTGACCAACTCTGTGAAGTTGTCAGGAAAAAGTGGCCAGCTACTACCTGCTTTCGCAGGAAAAGTATCTCTTCAGAGCTCTCCTGGTATTTGGCTATACTCACATCAGGAGCTACCAAGAAAATCGGACTCTGTCCTTGGAAAATCCAATCAAGTGAGCCCACAGGGACATGGACTGGGATTGCCTCTCGGTGTCTTGGTTCTTGGATAGCAAGTTCAGAGTGTTCCATCACCAAGGAAATGAGGTATGTCACTTTCTTTGGAACTGAATGAGGCCACTGCCTTGGCAACCACTTTGTCCTAACACTTGCTTCCAAGGGTCCCATGAGATGGAGGCTGCTCCTACTTCCTGGAACACTTTCACAAGTTAGAATGGTATATCAACCATAGACACCTGGGAACAGCTCTCCACACAGGTCTGGTTTAGTCCATCTTCTCTAAAATAAGTAGAGAGATGCTGATTCGGACACATCCCTTTATCCTGACCAGGTTGTTTGACTTGGAATAGGACTTTTGCTCTCTCAGGTCTTTCATACCTCCCTACAACTTCTCCAGGTATCATTTCTGCATGGACCTTTGAGGTTTTCAGAAGGTGGAAGGTCCCCTAATTCCCTGTATTTTAAGAACAACTCTGTTGCTGCTCTTCTGTAAAATGAGATTTAGGGAACAGTGTATGTTTAGGGTTAATAACATGTTCAATTTGGGTTAGGAATCATTCTGGGCGATGAATAATGGTATTGAGAACGTGCGATAATTACAAGAATATAGAGGTGAAATATCAGTATGGAAACAGAAATCTAGGTATGATTTGAAGCACAGGACCTTGTACCTTGGTAGATTTAATGTAGAAGAGAACATCCAGTCAAAATGGATAGTCGGTAGGATTAGGAAGATAGTCGGTAGGTTTAGGAAGAAGAGTGAGTATAGGATTTGGACCAAATGTTCTTTAGCAATAGGGTTTCTGTTAGAGAATGAATGAAAATTTCAGCACATGTGAAGAGTCAGTCACAACGATGAACTGGGGAAAATAAGTAGGAAAGCAGGTATCAATAGAGACATTATGAAATCAGGCAAAGTATAAAGTGAGTTATACGATTAGACATTTTCAACAGGGTTTAGTTTGAATATATAATCATTGGAAGAAACAAATATGTTGTCACCAATAGGATTGACATTTGAGAGCATTAGGCAACCTTCACATGGATGTTTTTAGTTATCCATGTTCACTTTCCTTTTAGACTTCGGTACAATCATAAGTGTGACCTTTACATTTTTTGTTCAGAATTTTACTGTGATAAAATATATATGTGGATCAGGTGACATGAGTATTTCTTCCACCATTTCTGGGAGCAATATTTTGAAGACATATACATTAGTGTTAGGGGTACACAGAGGTGTACCCTGTGTCTATGAATATAGAGATAATGCATGAATAGACCATCCTGTGAATAAATAATTTAACTGGTTCCACTTTAAATAATGAATTGAATTGATATCTAAAAAAATATAAGAAATCTTATATTGATATATAATAATTCATTCCAACCAGTTATACATCTAATGGTAATTTTAGGATTATGGTTTATCATGAAGGGTGTTTGAGTTTTGCTTTATAAGAGATAATGAAAAATGAAAATATTGTGATTGGAAAAAGTCTTATGAAAAGACCAGTCAAGAAACATGGAGGAATACATGTGTTCTGAAGCAGGAAGTGACTGATCATTAAACAAATGCCTATACGTTTTCTAACTTGTGGATGAAATATATATCCTATGATGTGCATAAACTGAAGAAATAGTAATGTACCAGTGTTGAATAGAAATGAACGTCAAAATACACATCATGTCCCCTAGGAATCTACTTGCATTGATGTTACACCGGGTAAGTATCTGTAGAAATATTAGAGTTTGTATTCACCATTCTATGAAGTTACTTTTCAGTACTAGGAAAGAAATATATATTTCAGGTGGATGATTATTTCTGAGTATAATCTTGTGGAAAGTTTGTTATAAATCCACATATATGAATATGAATGAATTTAGGGAGCATATAATAAGACACATATATTTCATATTTTGAAAAATCTGGAGAGTATATATATATATATATATATATATATATATATATATATATATACACGCACACGCACAGACATTAAAAAGTAGCAATATAGGAGATCCAACATGGTGGCGAACATGGAGAAATCAAGTCTCTGACCTCCTAAGCTGCGCAGGCATAGGGAGTCATAAACTGTCTAAATGCTGTTTGTTCAGAATCACTAGGCAATGCTGACCTGACATGGATCTGGTGCGAACAGTCTGGGCCCCTCAGAAAACACACAGAGCCCGGATCAGCTGCATAGAAGCTCAGATTTGTCTGCTTCTTGTGTCTCAGAACTAACATTCCCTCTGAAATAACTGGTCGGCCCTTCTGAATTTACAGAGGTAAAAGGCCACTGAATTGAAATGGGGCTTCGGAGACACAGTCAGGACCCATCCGTTGCATAGGTCACCTGGCAAAAGGAATGAACAGTCACCATTTCCATGGGATACCACCATGGAAGAGAACTGACGTCATGGGCAGAGGAGATAACTTCATTGAAACCAGTACGACAGGTGTGTAATTCCCTATGCATCTCTCTCCACACAGCGGGGAAACATTAAGGGCCCCTTCCAGCTCTCCTTTAAGGGGCCCTCCCAGGTCTCCCGTGAGAAAGATGGCCAGACCGAGGAAATCATGTGTGCTGTGGGACTCGTGGCATGGAATTCCCGGCTACCGCTCCCACCAGTGCTGACAACTGAGGTCTCTTACACCAGCTAATGTGGGCATGGATACCAGAGAGCAAGCAAATTCGCTGGGGGTTCCCAGCCCCAAGCTCTACAAACTTAGGGTCTGAGGGAGGCAAACAGGGAGAGAGTGGCAGGCGTTGATGAAAACAGGACTACCAGGAACAGAGACCTGACGTGTAGCAAGTATTGTGGTGAGTGTCACAGTTGAGCGGAGCCTGGCTTGAGGAAACACTAGAGAAGGTCCTAGGCACTCAGGATTGGAGAACCGCCCAGTCTGGGAGGAAGAGCTGCTGCACAGTGATTGGTTCCCACCTATTGAGAGGAGAAGCTTGGCCCAGTGACCACAGCTCCACCTACTGGAAGAGAAGTTAATTGAACTCTATGACTGCATGTATTATTATTATTATTATTTTATTTTTACTTTTTTTCTTTCATTTTCATTTTTTGTTGTTGTTCTTTAACTTATTTTAATGTTTTTATTTTTTAAATTTTACTATTATTATTATTATTTTAAATTTTAATTTTCATTTTTAATTATCATTATTATTTTTAAAAAATTATTTCTTTCTTTATTTTCTATTTTTTTCTTTTGTCTTTTCATTTCTTTTCAATTTTCTTATTCCCTCATCCTTGAATTCTACCTGCCTATTCTCATTCTCTTTAGTGACTTCTTCCCATACCTTCTAATATCTTTCCTCCCAAGCTTCAAATAAATTTATAAGAATAAGCAGTAACTCAGCACTCAAACAAACAAGAAGTAACATGAGCAGCATAAAAAAGCAAGAAAGAAAAGGAGTACAAACAATGAAGGATAACCTAAATATTCAGGAGGACCTAGAATCATCAGAAAAATGGTCATATAAAAAACTCAAGGAATACCTTAGACAGATGGAATGAAACCTTAAAGAGGATACGAGAGAGCAAATAAATACAGTGAAAGAACACATTGAAAATGAATTACATAAACAGATAAAAGAAGAAGTTAATCTTCTTTATCAGGAGATAGAGATTATAAAAATTCAAAGAATAATTCTAGAAATGAAGAAAACGATAAACCAAATTAAAAACTCAATTGAGAGTATCACTAACAGAGTGGAGCAAGTAGAAGACAGAATGTCACATAATGAAGACAAAATATATCATCTTGAAAAGAGTCTAGCCAACACAGAAAGGCTGGTAAAAAATCACGAGAAAAACATCCAAGAGATATGGGATAACATAAAAAAAAACCAAACTTATGAGTCATCTGGATAGAGGAAGGTACAGAGATTCAAACCATGGGAATGAGTAACCTGTTGAATGAAATAATTACAGAAAATTTTCCAGAAATAAAAAAGGAAACGGATATACAAATTGAAGATGCTTACAGGACACAGAGCACACAAAATCACAGTAGACCAACGCCAAGACACATTGTTATGAAGATATCCAATATACTGAACAAAGAGAAAACATTAAAAGCTTCAAGAGAAAGGAGGAAGATTACATTCAGGGGTAAACCAATATGGTTAACAACCTATTTTTCATCACAGACACTGAAAGTGAGAGGATCCTGGAACAACGTATTTCAAACATTGAAAGACAATGGATGCCAAACAAGAATTCTGTATCCAGCAAAATTCAGCTTCAGGTACGACAACGAAATAAAAATCTTTCATGATAAAGAAAAGCTAAAAGAATTTGCAGCAAGAAAACCACCATTGCAAAGTGTCTTGAGCAAAACACTACACGAGGAAGAAATGAAAAACAACAACCAAAACCATCAGTGGGAAGTGCCTCAGTAATGACAGAGGGCGGGGGAAAAGCTAATCATGGAGAAACAAAGTAAATTTAAAAAAACGATAAATATTCAAACATGGATGGCAGTAGAAACCATATGTCAATAGTAGCTCTAAACACTAATGGCTTAAACTCTCCAATAAAGCAACATAGGCTTGTAACTTGGATTCAAAAAACAAATCCAACAATATGTTGCCTCCAGGAGACATATCTGAATGGAAAAGACATACACAGGCTGAAGGTGAAAGGTTGGGAAAAAATATACCATGCACACGGTCCTCATAAGCAAGCAGGGGTGGCCATCCTCAAATCGAATTAAATCGACTTCATGACTAATTTAATCAAAAGGGATAATGAAGGAAATTATATACTGTTAAAAGGAACCATTCACCAACAAGACATAAAAATTATCAATATTTACGCACCATTAAATGGTGCTGCAACGTTCATAAAACAAATTCTCCTCAAGTTCAAGAATCAAATAGACCACAACACAATAATTATGGGTGACTTCAACACACCTCTCTCACCATTGGACAGATCCTCCAAATAAAAGTTGAATAAAGAAACTATAGAACTCAATATCACAATCAATAACCTAGACTTAACTGACATATATAAAATATATCAACCATCATCAAGTGGATATACTTTTTTTTTAAGCAGCACATGGATCCTTCTCAAAAATAGACCATATATTATGCCATAGAGCAACCCTCAATAAATATAAAGTGGTGGACATAATACCATGAATTTTATCTGATTATAATGGAATGAAACTGGAAACCAATGAAAAAGAAGGAAGGAAAAATCCTACATCACATTGAAAATGAACAACATTTGACTGAATGATTAATGTGTTACAGAAGACATAAATGAGAAAATGAAAAAATTCTTCGAGATAAATGAAAATACAGACACAACATATCGGAATCTATGGGACACAATGAAAGGAGTTTTAAGAGGGAAATTCACCACCTTGACGTCATTCCTCAAAAATAGGAAAGAACAACAAATAAATGAGCTCACACTTCATCTCAAAGCCCTAGAAAAGGAAGAGCAAAACAACAGCAAATGTAGCAGAAGGCAAGAAATAACTAAAATCAGAGCGGAAAACAACAAAATTGAAACAAAAGAAACTATTGAAAAAATTACAAAACTAAAGCTTGGTTCTGCGAAAAATAAATAAGAACAATAGACCCTTAGCATCCCTTTATGTTCAAAACATTAGAAGAATTAGAGATAACAGGAACTTACCTGGACATTGTAAAAGCTATCTATGTTAAGCCTCAGGCTAGCATTATTCTGAATGGAGAAAAATTGAAGCATTCCCTCTAAAATCTGGAACAAGACAGAGATGTCCTCTACCACCACTTCTATTCAATATAGTTCTCGAAACACTGGCCAGAGCAATTAGACAGATGAAAGAAATTAAAGGCATGAAAATAGGAAAAGAATAACTTAAATTATCACTACTTGCAGCTGACATAATTCTATATATAGAAGACCCAAAAGGGTCTACAAAAAAAAAAAAAAACTACTAGAAGTAAGAAATGATTTCAGCAATGTGGCAGGATATAAAATCAACATTCATAAGTCAAAGGCATTTCTGTATATCAGTGACAAAACTTCTGAAACGGAAATGAGAAAAAAAACACTCCATTCACAATATCCTCAAAAAATAAAAATAAAATCCTTGGGAATCAACCTAACAAAAGAGGTGAAAGATTTATACAATGCAAACTACAGAACCCTAAAAAGAGAAGTAGAATAAGATCTTAGAAGATGGAAAATATAAACTGTTCATGGATAGGGAGAACTAACATCATCAAAATGGTGATATTCCCAAAAGTTTTCTATAGGTTTAATGCAATGCCAATCAAAATCCTAACGGCATTTCTTGTAGAAATAGAGAAAGCAATCATGAAATTCATTTGGAAAAATAAAATATCCAGAATATCAAAAGCAATTCTAACCAGGAAGTGTGAATCAGGCGGTATAGCGATACCAGATTTCAAACTAAATTTCAGAGCAATAGTAACAATGACAGCATGGTACTGGTACCAAAACAGGTGGGTGGACCAAAGGTACAGAATGGAGGACACAGAGATTAATCCACAATGCTACAACAATCTTCTATTTGATAAAGGAGCTAAAAGCATCATTGGAGGAAGGATAGCATCTTCAACAAATGGTTCTGGGAAAACTGGAAATCCATATGTAACAAAATGAAACTGAATCCGTTTCTCTTGCATGCACAAAAGTTCACTCAAAATGGATCAAGGACCTTGATATCAAATCAGAGACATGGCGTCTGATAGAAGAAAAAGTTGGCTACGATCTACATACTGTGGGGTCGGGCTTCAAATTCCTCAAAAGGACATCCATAGCACAAGAGTTAATAACTAGAATCAACACATGGGACTTACTCAAAGTAAAAAGTTGTTTCTCAGCAAAAGAAGCAATAAGAGAGGTAAATAGGGAGCCTAAATTCTGGGAACAAATCTTTACTCCTCACACTTCAGATAGAGCCCTAATATCCAGAGTATACAAAGAACTCAAAAAATTAAACAATAAGAACAAATAACCCAATCAACAAATGGGCCGAGGACCTCCACAGACATCTCAGAGGAGGACATATAATCAACAAGTACATGAAAAAATGCTCACCATCTCCAGTAGTCAGAGAAAGGTGAATCAAAACCACCCTAAGATACCATCTCACTCCAGTAAGATTGGAAGCCATTATGACGTCAAACAACAAGTGTTAGTGAGAATGTGGGGAAACAGGTACACTTGTACATTGCTGGTGGGACTGCAAATTGGTGCATCCAATTTGGAAAGCAGTATGAAGATTTCTTGGAAAGCTGGGAATGAAACCACCATTTGACCCAGCTATTCCCCTTCTCGGTCAATTCCCTAAAGACCTAAAAGGAGCATGCTGCAGGGACACTGCTACATCGATGTTCATAGCAGCACAATTCACAATAGCAAGACTGTGAAACCAACCTATATGCCCTTCAATAGATGAATGGATAAAAAAAATGTGGCATTTATACAGAATGGAGTATTGCTCTGCATTAAAAAATGACAAAAGTCATAGATTTGCAGGGAAATGGATGGCGCTAGAGCAGATTATGCTAAATGAAGCTACCCAATCCCTTAAAAACAAATGCCAAATGTCTTCTTTGATATATGAAGATTAACTAAGAACAGAATAGGTATGAAGAGGATGACAAGAAGATTAACATTAAAACAGGGATGAGAGGTGGGAGGGAAAGGGAGAGAGAAGGGATATTGCATGGAAATGGAAGGAGACCCTCAGGGTTATACAAAATTACATACAAGAGGAAGAGAGAAGAAAGGGAAAAATAATACATGGGGAGAAATTTATTAAGGTAGAGGGGGTAGAGAGAGAAGATGGTAGGAGAGGGGAGGGGAGGGGGGATAGTAGAGGATAGGTAAGGCAGCAGAATACAACAGACACTAGTATGGCAATATGTGAATCAATGCATGTGTAACTGATGTGATTCTGCAATCTGTATACGGGGTACAAATGGGAGTTCATAACCCACTTGAATCAAAGTGACAAATATGATGTATCAAGAACTATGTAATGTTTTGAACAAGCATAAATAAAAATTTAAAAAAAAAAAGAAAACTAACTTCGGTGAATGATGCACGTGAATCCTAATATTTGTACAGTAACTGACCCAGTTTAACATCAATGCAAGTAGATTCCTATGGTACATGATGTGTATTTTGACGTTCATTTTTATTCAACACTGGTACATACTATTTCATCAGTTTATGCACATCACAGGATATATATTTCATCCACAATTTAGCAAATTTATAGGCATTTGTTTCACTTTCAATCACTTCCTGCTTCAGAACACATGGATTCCTCCATATTTCTTGATTGGTAATTTCATGAGACTTCTTTCCAAACACATTATTTTCGATCCATAATCACTTCTGAAGCAAAACTCACACACACTTCATGATAAAAAATAACCCTAAGATTACAATTAGATATATAACTGGTTGGAATTAATGATTATATGTCAATATATGATTTCTTATATATTTTCAGATAACAATTCAATCCATTATTTAAAGTGTAACCAGTTATATTATTTATTTACAGTATGTTCTATTCATGCATTATCTCTATATTCATAGACACAGGGTACACCACTTTGTACCCCCAATACTAATTTATATGTCTTCAAATATTGCTCACAGAAATGGTGTAAAAAATACTCATGTCACATGATCTACATATATATTTTATCACAATAATTTTCTGGGCACAAAATGCAAAGGTCACACTTATGATTGTACCAAATCCTAAATGTAAGTTGAATATGGATTACTAAAAACTTCCATTTCCAGTTTGCCTAATGCTTTCAAATGTCATTTCTATTGGTGACTACATATTTGTTTCTTCCTAAAATTATGTATTCAATCTCGATCCTGTTGAAAATGTCTAAACCTATCACTCACTTTACAATTGCCTGATTTTGTAATGTCTCTATTGATATCTTCTTTCCTATATTTTCCGCAGTTCATCATTGTGACTGACTCTTCGCATGTGCTGACATTTACATTCACTGTATAAATGAAACCCTATTGCTAAAGAACATTTGATCCAAATTTTATACTCACTCTTCTTCCTAAACCTACCGACTCTCTTCCTTATCCTACCCACTATCCCAATTTGAGTGGATGTTCTCTTCTACAATCAATCTTCCAAGGTACAAGGTCCTATGCCATTGATTATCAATTTATCTGAGACAACCGTGCAGAACATAATGAAAAGCTAAGTATCCCAATCAAGGGCCTCATTCCCTTCTGGGCTACAAATCTTACCTAGATTTCTCTTTTCATACTTATATTTCACCTCTATAGTTTTATAAATATCACAGGTTCCCAATACCATTATTCATCCATCAGAATGATTCTGAACCCAAATTGAACATGTTATTAACCCTAACCATACACTGTTCCCTCAATCTAACTTTACAAAAGAGAAGGGACAGGGTTCGTCTTGCAATACAGCAATGTAGGGGATCTGCCACCTACTGAGACCCTCAAAGGTCCATGCATATTTGATCCCTGGAGAAGATGTAGGCAGCTATGAAAGACCTGAAAGACCAAAAGTCATCTTCTATGGCAAACAACCTGTTCAGGATGAAGGGTTGTGTCTGAGTAAGCCTCTCTCTTCTTAATGTAGAGAAGATGGACCAAACCAGGCCTATGAGGAGAGCTGTTCCCGCAAACTGGTGTGGCCAATTTGGAAAGCAGTATGGAGATTCCTGGGAAAGCTTGGAATGGAACCACAATTTGACCCAGCTATTGCCCTTCTCGGACTATTTCCTGAAGACCTTAAAATAGTGTATACCTCTGGGATACTGCCACATCGATGTTCTTAGCAGTACAATTCACAATTGCTGCACTGTGGGCCCAAACTAGATGCCCTTCAATAGATGAATGTATAACAAAAATGTGGCATTTATACACCATGGAGTATTACGCAGCACTAAAATATGACAAAATCATGGAATTTTAAGGGAAATGGATGGTAATAGAGCAGATTATGCTTAGTGAAACTAGCCAATCCCTAAAAAACAAATACCAAATGTCTTCTTGGATATAATGAGAGCAACTAAGACAGAGCAGGGAGGAAGAGCAGGAAGAAAAGATTTACATTAACAGAGACATGAGGTGGGAGGGAAAGGGAGAGAAAAGGGAAATTGCATGTTAATGGAGGGAGACCCTCATTGTTATACAAAATTACATATAACAGGTTGTGAAGGGAATGGGAAATAAACAAGGAGAAAAAATAATTACAGTAGATGGGGTAGAGAGAGAAGATGGGAGGGGAAAAGAGGGGGGATCATAGAGTATAGGAAAGGTAGCAGAATGCAACAGTAACTAATATTGCATTATGTAAAAATGTGGATATATAACCAATGTGATTCTGCAATCTTTATTTGGGGTAAAAATGGGAGTTCATAACCCACTTGAATCTAATGTATGAAATATGATATGTCAAGAGCTTTGTAACGTTTTGAACAACCAAAAAAAGAAAAAAAAGTAGCCATGTATATGCCAATGGAAAATCATCATGATATATATATATATATATAATCCACAGATGCAAAAATATTCATTTTACTGAACATGGATTTATGTATAATGTTATTGAACTAGGAAGCTCACCCATATGTTGAATTTTCAGTTCAAACAGCGTTTAGGAGTAGTGATCTCTTCTCACAATTTGTATCTGCCAATTCAGCCACCTCACAAGTATGTACGTGTGATACCAGGTAGGATTCTCTATGTGCATATAAAAATACGTGTGCTACAGAGAAAGGGAGACAGGATTCCCATATTTGTTAACTTTAAAAACACATGTAGAATTATTTCAACAAAAAATTGACTAGATTTATAGCTCCTATACTATATAATGCAAAAGGCAATTCCAACTACACACCATGCCTCCTCTGAATGGCTTGTATTTCTATTCTGCTTGGGTTATGTTTCACCATCATATTAGGATTATTAGTCAGAGTCTAGTAGGGTATGGGTTAGTGTCAGGAATTCAGTATTTCAAATGTAAAATTGGAAAATGAATCCAATGTGTATGCAAATATGTGATATACAATAATCTTCCCACTCTCATCCAGAACAATGCTTTGACATTACCTTTGCCCCAAGTAAGACACAATTAGAGGATAAGAGTTAGAAATTCTGTGAATACTTATCTGGAATGGAAAATGATCAGGAGTTCACAACCTTGGAGGTGGTAGAGGAGTTTCCAAAAGGAAGGGACAGGGGTGATCACTCAACCTGATCTTTCATTAATATTGGGAGCCATCTTGCCTTAAAGCCATGGAAAGATAATTTTTGCTTTACTATAAATTACTGCAAATTCTGAACCTGCTTAGAATGCCTGCCCATGCCTTGAACTCACCCATGCCTGTCTTACTGACCAGATCACAGCCCTCTCTGAAACCTTACTGACACCTCATAAATATTGGCCTTCCCTGGCCAGACAACGACCCTCTCTGAGGCTCTAATGGTCCTCATAATTTCTGATGCTGGGGCCAGCAAATGAAAAATGTTAACTACAGTTAGTGTGATGCTTGTCAAAGTTCTGTTTTCTGATACTCCCTTTTTGTGTAACTTTTTGGGCTATAAAGCTTGGGTGTAGGAAAGGTGGGGATGCTGTCTTTTTCCCGCCGTTTTGAGAAGGAAAGTCAGCATAGCCGGTTGAACTAATAAGCTTGCCTTAATTTGATTTTAATTGGAGTCAGTGGTCTTTTCTTGCATCCTGGTCTAACATTTTGGAGTTCCCCAGCGAGATTACGTGACCAGATCACAAGACCAGACTGCTGGAAATTCTGACGCTGGCCTTTCCTCCAGGGCTCAGGGCTGGAGAGCCAAGTTCCAAAGCCTTGGAGTGAGCCTTCGGTCCAGGGAGCACTGCAGTGAACCATCACACTAAAACTATTAGCAAGCACCTGGTGGAGGAGGCCTCCATTGGTAGGTGGTGCCTTTATAACATCTGATATCTGGTTAAGGGAGATGTCTTCTGATTACAGAGAGGTGGCCTGGGGAGGCTCACATGTACTCCTGTCCAGGACAGTAACAAGAATTGTTCTGTCCTCTGTTCTGTTCTGTATGGAATTTCTCTGAAAGGGTAGAAAGGTGCAGCCGGGCACGCAGGAGCTCCTACCCCGGAGCTTCAGCAAGACATTTCATTGCTCCTCAGTTTTTCTGTATCTTCACCAGGTTTCTGTTTCTTTGTGTTTTGTTTTGTGTTCTATATGTTTTTTGTTTGTTTGTTTTTGTGCATTTTGTTGTTTGATTTCTGTGGTAAAAACTTAAGGATATTGGACGTAAAAATGGGTAATAAAGCAAGTAAGCCTTACACCCTTTGGACTGTGTTCTAAAAAACTGTGATGAAGTTTACCCCCGTTTGTTAAGCAGGATGAGAAAAGCCCCTAGCTGGCAGCCTGGAACTCACCCACTGCAGAGGGCAATGCCTGCTGGCCACCAAGGAACAGAGTATCTCCCAGGTTAACAATGGAAACTCCTTTAAAACCCCTTGTTGCTCCAGTTCAAGAGAGTCACAACCTTTGGGCAGAGTCCCCTGTGTTTCTGCTTTGTTAGCAAAGCAGCAAACCTCCCTTTTTATTTTTCTCAAACCCTGTCCTCATTATTAAATAGGTATTAATTCGCTTCAAGGTCAGAAACCGAAATTTAAGTTACAAATTTTGATAACCCCCCGACCCTGGAACTTTTTGAGAGCTGACTACTGAAATGTTAGGAGATGGAGCGAGATTGGGGTGGAACCAAACCAGAGGAGCTAGTCCCATAAGTAAAAGGAGGGACTGAGGGACTCCCAGCATCTACCAAAGCCCTGCTGCTTCAAGGAATTCCTTCCTTCGTTCCCTGCACTGTAAGGATTATGCCACCTCTGTCTTCTTAAAAAAAAGAAAAAGAAAAAGGAGACACTAAATGCAGTAAAGTCACCATGGAAACCCTTGATATTACATTTCAGGTTGCCCTCTGTGAAAACATCTGATCCCCTTGTGAGGACATCTATCCTGCCACTGGTGTAGGAAATTTTTCTCTTCTCTGCTCTGTTTTTAAGGCTTCTGTCTGTCAGCCATAGTCTGGAGCTCCTTTCTGTCTGTCTTGTGTCTTTGTTTCTGGCCCTTTAAGACATGTGCAATAATGTGCTGATATTATAAATTGTTTCTTGGGAATGATATTAGTTCAATGTGTGTCTAAATGATGATGTTTTATTGTAACAATCTGGTATCTGGATGGGTTTTTGTAGCATTGCTCAATCTTGCAGTTAAAAGTCGGGTTTAGGTAATTGTTTAGTTTATGATTTCAGATAATTCATGCCAGATAACTTAAATACTTAGGATGGAAAACTAAAGCACTCTACTTCCAAGTTGGCAAGTAACTTCCCAAACATTCAGTTTTATTTGTCACTAATTTTGAATTGGGTAGACTGAGAAAATATCACAGTGTGTACCAGTGCATTAATTTGTACAAGGATAGTAAATCATAGTATGGTATCTGTTGACAAAACAAGATGTAAAGATATAAAATTTTGTGAATTTCATCTTAAAATTGTATCATAATTTTCAACATCCGAACCTCAAAATTATGGTTAAAATGCCTTAGGCCTGAGGTGTCTGCTCAGAATAGCAGTTTTTCCCTGCTCCTTTCAGACCTCAGCCAGGACTTTTGTTGAAATGCAAATGAAAGAAGCCTGCAAGCTCAGTAGGAGACTGATCTGAGGCCTAAGGCAGGAAAAAAGGTAAATTGTATGGTATTTATTAATTACTGGGCAGTCATTTTTTCTAGGACTCTTATTTTTTTCCTTAGATTCTGTATTCTTTTTTTGAGCTCATGAATTTGATCCTACAGACCTAGGTTAATGTTATTCTGATCAGCTCTAACTTTGACCAACAGTGGAGTATTTGAAACATTGCAATGGAGATTTCAACTGCAAAAAGCTACAAGGCCTTTACTATTATTATGTGTGCACACTTTTGTTATGTGTTGTATGTCTATATATACATATATCCCTATATCATATATATGTTATACAAATTAACACATATAAGGAGCACTCATAAAAAAAGCACTCATAAAAACAAATTTTAAAACGTGGATCCAAAGATCTTTAATTCAAGTGATTTAATTGGTACAATTTAAATTGGATAAACAGATAAAAATAAATGTCTTTAAATTTAACCTTACAAGTTTTTCTAGGTGTTCAAAAATCTAATAAAATATTAATGCCGACAAAAGGTCTAATATGCCTTGGTTCTAGGACTTTTTCTTCAACAAAAAATGGTACACTGTTCAATACATTTGTCTAATATTTTGATAAATAAGTAAAGTAAATTTGATATGGGATTACTCATTCATGAGTACTTTTGTTAGATAACTGATTGATTTACTAAGGTCTGTATAAGTTTGTCCTAAAGTCTGTATAAGATTGTAAAAATCAGTCATGTGTTAAAGAGACAAAAATTTCTTAAAACATAAGTTTACCCATAACATTGTGGTTATTAAGTTTTATTTTTCTAGAGCAAGCAACCATAAAAATTAAACAACTGATTAAATAAGAACTGTTATTTTAGAGCACTGTACTGCCATTTCTTTAAAAGCTAAACTTGGTTAATGTAGAAAAATCAATGCAATTGTGATGCTATTAATGTGCTCATATCTTCCAGGTATACAAGTCTGTAAGGTAGAAACTTTAAAAGAGCATTATATCAAGCTGGTGTTCTGAAGTTGTATGGTAAAAATATATATATATATATATTGGGATTTATTTACCTGTTGTCAATAAGATATGTAAACTTTTATGTTACTTTTTATATTGGGGAACAATTTAAATGTATTTTAAGTTAATGAGAGCCTAATCTATGTAAAGGTTAAAAACTTTCAGCCTTTTTTTAATTCATGTTTTAAATGCTATATCATATGGTGTTAGCTAATGTTCATGTGACCTCAAACAATTTATGTAAACTTTGTAAAATGATATTTAAAAAACAAAGATTAGCTTTAGAATTAAAACACTTAAGATTAATAAAGAGCCCTTCCTTACCTGAGATAAGGCTCTGTGTCCCATCTTATTATGTGAGAATGACTACGAAAGCAGTAGGTCAGATGTTATTTCATTTAAAGATATTTTCAAAAGTTTTTTTTTCCTGTCAACATTACTAGCATCTCAAACAGAGGATATAATGTATAACTCAGCCAAAAATTTTAGGGTAGCTATTACACGAACTAAGTTTGTTTACTGTTGTTAATTTTATTTTGTAATTTTCTTATGGGTGATATAAAGATTCCCTGTTAGTGTTTTACAGAAGTGTTGCTTTAAGAACACAACATTGGTTAATTTAAGATAATTATCCATCACCTACAAGACAGACAGAATAATACAGATGCCAAATAATAAAAAGATAAATAATTTTAAATTATAGACATTAAAGCCCAGTACTCTTAATATAAGTCTGTTAAAATTTATTTGATGGATGTTTAAGATTAGGATTTAAAATTAAAGTTATATGAAAAGGGACAAGAAAACCAATATTTGGCTCTTGCCCTCTGAGTCAGTCTGTATCCAGGGAACAGCGGACTTCTCTAAAGAGCTTTGCAACTCTGAACCACATAACTTCCTGATCAGGGAGATTAATGAGACCACTGGAGAACAGAAAGCCAATCAGTGCATTTGCTACGAAGAGGAGAGTCATCAGAGAAGGGAGACATCCCTGATGCTTCCGAGGGAAGCCACATGGTCAAACAAGACCTGGACCCACCTAGCGCAAATGGCACTAGCAGAACTGAGAAGCTGCTCTCAAGTTTCCCCAGGAATGACTCCCATAAAAGCTCAGCTGACTGTTCACAATAGATAGAAACAAAAGTCAGTTTGACTGCTTCATCTTAAACACTTAGAAAAGACAGTTAAAAACAAATTACAGCCATTCCTGGGCATTTTATATAATAATAGTAATAATAATATTTTAAGGTATACACTTTATGTTAGCCTCCCAAAATAAGTAAGACTAAAGGCTACAAAGAAGGATTCTCAGAGAGCAATGCCTGATAACTATAAAAAGAGGCTATCAAGATTATCTGCCAGAGGCAGAAGTTTTTAGTTTAAGGCCTACAGATATTCTTAACCTAAACACATAGTCTTGGTATTTGTTAGTATGATTATGCAGCAATGAGTAAGAGAATTAAAGGTTTCTCTATTAGACACAGAGGTCATACTAGTAAAAGTATTTTGCAAGATCAGATGACATTAAATTATTAAACTGAATCTTATGGGGAGGGACAAATGTAACACTAAAAGTTAAATATTAAGTTGACAGTCCTGATAACTGGGAATATTTAAGACTGGTGAGGAAACTTCTATACAGTGACATGTTCCAGCTGCTGCAACATTTATTAAGTACTCATGTTTTTTTGTTTCTCTCATAGAAGAACCCATCCCCAGATGACTTTACTACCTGTTCTTCCCCATCCAGACTTCAAACCTAACTGACTTCTAAAAGGCGACTAATGTCCCTCAGGCGGTGCCCCCTCACGTCACCCTCTCTCAGCTCAGAAGAAGTCTAAATGAGTGACGCCTCTCTTCTTACAACAATGGAGACAAAAATAAATAGAATATCAATATAAGTAATTAATTAAGTCAGGTAAAATCAGGGAGACGTGTTTTTGGGTGAGTTCAAAAAATCGGGAGACTATTACCTGAGGGATTAAAATTCCCACAGTGCTCTTCCTACCCAATCAAATATATGAAAGGAACACATTAGAAAACGGGGGAATGATTGACCCAACCTTATCTTTTATTAAAATTGGGAGCCATCTTGCCACAAAGCCGTGAAAAAATAATTTTGGCTTAACTATAAATTACAGCAATATCTGAACCTGCTTGGAATGCCTGCCCGTGCCTTGAACTCACCCATGCCTGGCTATCTGACCAGATAACAGCCCTCTCTGAAACTTTGTTGACACCTCATAAATATTGGCCTTCCCTGGCCAGTCGACACTCTCTGAGGCTCTAATGGTCCTCATAAATTCTGATGTTGGGGCCAGCAAACAAAAATGTAAACTACCATTAGTGTGATGCTTGTCATAATTCTGTTATTTTTAACCCCACTTTTGTGTAACTTTCTGGGCTATAAAGCTGGGCTGCTCTTCTGTTCCCGACGTTTTGGGAGGGAGAGGCAGCCAGGGTGGTGGAAATAATAAGCTTGCTTTAATCTGATTTTAATTGGAGTCAGTGGTCTTTTCTTGCGACCTGGTCTAAAAGGTAAACACTACACAAACCTGGAGCTCTGCCGGACTAAAGACTTCTTGAGAAAATGCCTTTGACGATGCGCACTCGACATATATGTTGTTGTCAGAAGCTTTAGCTTCCATTCAAATGAGACCATCAAAGCTGGGTCTACATCTATGAGACCTGGAAAACATTGTTTCAATTTTTTCAAAGAACATGAGGCAGCAGTGCTGACTTCTCTCTGTAGGTAAACTGTGGCCACTGAAAGCTAAGTGTCTCCGCATGTGGATTGTGAAGCCATTTGGCCATCCTCCAATTTTCATGGTGTTTCTTTCTACTGCACTGGGAGTTTGGTATTTGCTTCATGAAATACAATGAGTTCAACTGGTACACAGTGCTGGAGGGAGTCCTGTCACGTGTGGTGGGTCCGGGTCTGCAGGAGAATGCACCAACCAGGCTTCTATCCCACATAGCTTGACCCTTTGACCATAGCAACCTGATTCTGAACATTGCCCTGAAACGTCTCCATATAACAAAATGCCTTTTATGGAGAGGTTTCAGACATATAAGTGATTCCTGTCTGTAACATGTCAGCCACAAGTCATTTGGATGTCAATGGCAGAATCACATGTCCCGACCACAGATGTTTTATCACACACCTGCACACAACAGCTTTTGGCCCACTACTCAGTAGGCCCCAACATACTGGCATCTCTGTTCTACACCATTTTCATAAAACCCAGTCAATCAAGGCACTGTCTGGTACACTCAGGATCAGCAACTGTACATCCAAAGGTTCTCCAGTGGCAGGTGGCCATGGGAAGTTCAAAAATTTCATGGTATTTATCTAGCCATTTTCAAAGATAAAGTTGGAGAAACTGTGGGTTTCAATTCATTAAGGAACCATTAAATTTAGAGGAAGCACATTTCAATGAATAATCTAGAGAACTCTCACAGGCAAGGGTTCCCAAAGACTGGCCAAAAGGTCACATGAAGCCAGCCCCATTGAGGTCTACAATGTAAGGTCCATGTGTGTTTTGACTCTCAACTATGGCTTCCAAGTCTTTCAGAATAAAATCATGTGATATCCTGGCTGAGATTCCCAGTGCTCTGTGGAAAGCCACTCTGGGCTTAGATCTCAGTGTCCAAGGGCGACTCTCATGTGTGGCCTCCTAAAATCCCAACACAATTCATGGCAATACTTCTCTGAAGTCAGTTCCATAACGCATTTTCTAAGAAGAATCACACCAGAGTTCAAGCCCAGGTGGAACCAGGCATCTCTTACAACCACCACACAAATGACCGCAATTAAAACTAAAACACTCCCACATACTCCTCATCTTCTTCCACATAGACATTCATCATAAACTCTGGCTGGAGGTTTCCATGAAGGGCACAGCCCAATACACTGTTCAAAATAAGCACCCTTGTCCCTCATTTGCATAAAGTCAGGGTGGCCTGGACACCCTTGCTGTGAACCAAGAGTGATCAAATAGGCCTGCCCTATATCTGATCTGCTTCTCCAATTTGAGGACTAATGACTATCTGGTATAGATTCTTTATGTGAATTGGTATCATAGAAAACCCAAGCCCCTATCGGCTAGCCTCTACAGGGATTTGAAGAAATGATTTGACCCAAATGATCCCTATTCCTCAGGAAGCTTACAGAGGAAAGTGAGAGACTTCATCCACAATGACTGCTCTTTTGGCCATTTTGGTTTTGGATGCACACTTGGAAACTTTCTTTAGATCCATCAGGTGCTGAGAATCTAAGCCACTGCCACCACACCGGGCCAAGTGGCTGTTCCAGACACATCGCTTTCCAAAGCAATTAAGCAAAGAGCCACAGGTGATGCCCATTCATTTCCATTTGAAAACTGTTTTCTTCAGGCTTCACAAAGGGTTGGCCTGAGGCAAAGACCTTCCTGACATTCAGGGTAATAGAAACATAAGTAAGCAAATGGCCCAAAGCAGGGTTTCTCCACTGAGACTTTACTGGTCACACTGATATCTGAGTTTTCTGAGATGCTCCCATTCCCTTCAGCTATCCAGTACATGGCCATGTAACAGAGCTTGGACGTGGTACATATCTTGGAAACAAAACCATGAGGATACTCTGGAGAGTGGCCAGTATTCAGGAAGAAAAGAGGAACTTAGGAAGATAGTAGCTGTTCACCTTCCATTAGTCAAGCCGCACTCCATTCTTAAATTGGGTGAGAAGAATGCTGGGGAGCTTTATACTAGACAGGACACAAGTATTGATGCATTCGCATTTCAAATGTCTACAACCACGGATACAGTGGGATACACAGACATAGAAACACTCGTGTTGTCAAACGACTTTCTAGAAACTTTCCAGTCCAAACCTACATGAGACAAAACCACAATCTCACACCGACACCCACAACGGCACCTCCTTCCCCCAAGTATGACTGTGACTATCCTGAGTGTCCTCTGACTGGTGGGCCATACTATGTTCCCACGAAATGGCCTGTCCTATCTCAGATCTGGTCTTCTTTGCAAACTTTTTGAAGTTGTCAGGAGCCATGGTTGAGCCACTACCTGCTTTCTCAGAAAAAGCCGCTCTTCAGAGCTCTCCTGAAATTTGGCCAGCATCACATAAGTAGGTACCAAGAAACACTGACTCTGTCTTTGGTAAATTCAAACAATTGAGACCACTGGGACTGAAACTAAGACTTGCTCTGGGTGCATGGCTTCCTGGATCCCAAGTTCAGAGAGTTCCATCACCAAGGAAGTGTTGTAGGTCACTTCCTTCAGGAACTGTATGAGGTCACTGCGATGGAAAACCACTTTGTCCTAACAGTTGCTTCCAATGGTCCCATGAGATGGAGGCTGCCCCTACTTCCTGTGACACTTTCACAAGTTAGAATGGTATATCAACCATAGGCATCCGGGAACAGCTCTGTACACAGGCCTGGTTTGGTCCATTTAATCTACATTAAGAAGAGAGAGGCAGATTCAGACACATTCCTTCATTCTGACCAGGTTGTTTGACATGGAAGTTGACATGGATTTGACTTTTGCTCTCTCAGGTCCTTCATAGGTAAAAAGGTCGGTCAAATGTCGGAGGAAAAGTCCACCAAGAGACTGTCTCATGCCACAGCAAAGGGATTATTGGGCGTCCAGCATGCTGGGGCTCAGAGCTAACTTCAGAGGAGCAAAGAACAAAGAGCCCCAAGAACAACTTGAGCAGAGTTTATTTACATTCTTTAGAGAGGGCAGGGACTTTGCATACATCATAGCCTCCTTTAGCAAATCAACATACCACGGGAAAATCAAATAACAACCCAAAAACATGATTAGCACATTCATTGGCAGGAAGAGGTCGGACAGGGGGTGATTGGTTAGCCCTGAGAAGGGGTATACGTTTAAACTGATTGGTTGAAGCCCTGAGATGTATACGTGATTAGCTGCACGGTTTCTGGGAAGGGGTTGTTTAGTAACTAGGTGGTCAGGGAAGATTTCAACACACATCTAATTGGCAGTTCCGGGAATTGTCTTAACTGCCACAGGAATTTCAGGTTCTGAGTGCAGCTTGGAAACTTTACAAAACCTGGTTCTTTATGTTTCAATTTTAATTTCTTTTATTCTTTCATTTCCCACTCCTTTTTCTTACTACATTTAATCTTAAAAGTAATGAATCATAATTATTGCGGGGTCTCACACTCTATTTCTGCCAGTGGAGCGTATTTCTGTCGGATTACCATGAGTTTTTCCTGCCCAATTTGAGCCTGGAGAAAGGAAACTAAGCGGTTAAGCAAACAAGGTCCCACAGTTAGCAACACCATAAGGATGATCAGGGGTCAAGCTAAGCCTGATAGGAGTGTAGTTAACGAGGGGGACTGGGTAAATCATGACTCAAACCACCCTTGTTGAATCTCCCTTTCTCTCTGGCGCTCTTCAAGGCATTTTCTCAATTTACTCATGGATTCTCTTACAACTCCAGTATGGTCAGCATAAAAACAACATTCTTCTCTCAGTGCAGCACAGAGGCCCTGCTCCCTCATGAAGAGGAGGTCTAATCCTGGCCTGTTCTGTAAAACAACTTCAGAGAGAGAGTTTAAGGATTCCTACAGCACTGTGATGGAGGTCTCTAATGTCTTCCAGTCTTGATCTATTGCTGTTTCTAATCAGGCCATTTGTTGTGACCCATGGATGATAGCAGCTGTTCCCGTACCCACTCCTGCAGCAGCTCCTATCCTCAATAGGATAGCTATAGTAAGGGACACTGGATGACAGCAAAATCAGGTTGTTTGTCCCCCTAGTAGACCTTAAAATGATTCTGCATCATAATAAAGAACCCTGGGGAGTATCTGCACCATTACACAATAATTTACAAAGCTGTCAAATACATGGGTTGAAATGCAAGGAGTTCTGACTGTGTGGAGTTCAGTACAATTAAGGTTCCTTTAATTAGTTCCCAGGGGCAGGAGTCAACTGTACTCTGGACTGGGGAAGTAGGCAAAGATGGAAACTGGGAAGTATGAGATGGTAGAGGGGTTCTGGTAGATCTAGGCATGGGAGGTTTTGGAGGCTTAATTCCTGGCTTGAGGGGATTGGGCCCTATTGCTGTGGGATTTTCCTCCTTTTTAAGCAGGATGGTGAACCAGTGACCAACGTCATAACGAGGGCCATAAATATAGAATCGCATTTCCCACGTATTTTCCATAGACCATGTTGTTCTGAGGTAGCCCCTTCCTTTGGAAGTGAAAGTTATATTGAGGGGGTAACATAGACTATTCTTTCCACAGCGAGTTTTTGACACAACTTGGCTAGCGGCACATTTCTTGGGATCAATCCAGTTGTCATTTTTTCCAACCTGAATGATACTGTCTGGGGAGTTTGGGTTCAACCATGTAGCTCCCGTTTGTTCACAACCCCAAGATCTAAAATAAATGTCACTGGGTCCTCCACAGGTTTGGCCCTGTTTGCGACTTCAGAAATCAGCTGGGCACACATAAAAATCAAGACTGGCTAGTTTACACCTGAGCTGGGGAAGATGATATCCATAATTCATGGGGTAAGGTGGTCTATGTTGCCCTGGTTTGGGTTTGAGTGGGATCTGTGTGGAGTCCTCTATGTCAGGGAGATCCTAGTCAGAGAGGCCTATGGCAAGCTGACAAATGTCCAGGTAGAGAGATGGCCACCAAGTCCATAAGAGGGCTGTATGTGAAATAGACCACACTACTTGCCCAGTAGGATTTATAGCTGCCATTGTTGCTGAACAGGCTGATGGTGATTAGGACTGCTGGTGGTCAGGGGAAGAATCCATAGCCCTACCCACACGACGGACACGCAACTTGAGAGGGTTACCAGTCTGTTCCAGTTTCCAGCCGGATGCTGGACAGGGCGCAGGCTTGAGTTGGGTGGCACGGATCCAGGAAGTGATTCCATCCACTTTTACCACTGTAGGTGTTATAAGCAGCACCTGGTATGATCCTTTCCAGCAGCGATCCAGGGATGATACCTGATGCCGTCTCACATAGACGAAGACTCCCACTTGATATCGATGTGGGGTTCCCTCGTCTCCAGGCTGATAAGCAGTGGCAAACTGTTTCCACAGGTATTGCTGGGTGCTGTGTTTGTTCATGGGCTTTAAGTCTGTCAAGCAAGGGGGTGTGAAAGGAATAATTAAGTCTCAGAGTTGGGGTTAGGTCCCTTACTGGAGGAGGGGCACCATAGAGAATTTCATAAGTGGTGAGTTTACACAAAGAGGAAGAGGGTGTACTTCTTGCACGAAACAGTGCTTAAGGTAGGAGCATAGTCCAATTTTTTATGCCGGTCTCCAAGCTTAATTTCTTTAAAGTCTCTTTGATGGTTCTAATCATCCTTTCTACCTGTCCTGAGCTCTGGGGTCTATAAGCACAATGTAACTTCCAATTAATCTTCAGGGTCCTGGTGAATCCCTGACTTACCTGGGCAACGAATGCCGGTCCATTAATGGACCCTATTACCTTAGGCAGGCCGAACCTTGGAAAAATGTCTTCTAGAATCTTTTTGAGCACCGTCTGAGCCGTTTCTTTCTTCATGGGGAAGGCTTCAACCAATCATGAAAGAGTATCTACAAAGACTAGGGGATATTTAAGTCCATACCTTCCTGGCTTAATTTCAGAAAAAGTCCACTTCCCAGAATTGTTCTGGTCTGGCTCCTCGTAAGCGCTTCCCTGCAGGAAGCTTGGATGGGTAAGCATTAACTAATTAGCAGACTTGACAAGCTCTAGTCACCTGCTAAGCTATTTCTTTCCTCTGTGAGTCAGTCATTAATAAATCCTTTCTTCGGTCCTTTAAGAGAGCCTATAACTTCTTTGAGCTTAAGTGGGTGAGCTAGTGTACGTCTTTGACATAAAGGTGGGCTTTTTGAAATTTTAAACTTGGCTCTGTAGGGTCCCAGAGTTCTGTATCTGTCTCCTCACATGATAAGTTGCCTGAATGTTCCAGTGTGGCCAAGTCTCCTGAATGTTGATCCCCGTGGTGTGGAAAAAGTTAACAGAGTCACTCCGTTTAGGGCTGCCAATTAAGCTTCCTCATTTGCCCTTCTGTTTTTAACTGCGAAGAAGTCGTTTCCCTTCTGGTGCCCTGGACAGTGCACTATAGCTAGTTCCTTAGTGCCCTGCCCTGCTGAGAGAAGGTGGAGAATCTCAACTTTGTTCTTTATTTTTTTTCCCAGTGGAGGTTAATATCCCCCTTTGCTGGTAAATAGCCCTGTGCACATTAGCATTGCCAAATGCATAGCGGCTATCAGTGTAATGGTGGCCCTTTTGCCTGTTGCTAGTTCCAATGCTTTCGTAAGGGCAATCAGTTCTGCCTTTTGGACTTATGTCTCTTCTGGGAGACCAGAGGATCAGATGACATTAGTTTTGCTAACTACTGCTGCTCCAGCCCGCCACATACCATCTTGGAGGAAGCTGCTCTCTTTCGTAAACCATACGACTTCAGGGTGAGGCAGTGGCTGGATTTTTCAAGTCTCGTCCTATACTGGTTTCCTCTGACAGTATGTGTTGACACTCATGAGCGACAGGTCCTGATGATTCTTCTGGCAGCCAGGTTGAGTGGAGCAGAATGTCCAAGAGTTATTCTGTCTTTGCTAATCCAGAGGCTCTGGTAGTGGTTTATTCTGGAGTTTGATAGCCACCTCTCTGGAGGTTGACAGATGATGCTCTCCAGGGCATGGGGGGCTATCATGGATAGCTTCTGTCCCAACGTTCATTAATGAGCATCTTTTATTAGAAGTGCTGCCACTGCTATAGCTCTTAAGCAACGGGACCACCCAGTAGCCACTGGGTCCAGTTTTTTTGATAAGAATGCTACCAACCTTTTCCAAAGTCCCAAATTCTAAGTGAACACTCCCCGTGCTATTCCTTTCTTTTTCTCGATGTAGAGAGTGAAGGGTTTATCTATATCTGGGAGTGCTAAGGCCAGAGCAGATAGCAGCACTTTTTTTGACATTATCAAAAGCTTGTTGGTGCTCAGGGGTCCATTGGAATTGGGCATTACACTTCATCAGCGGGTATAAATGGGCAGCCAGAGAGGTGAACCCAGGAATCCATCACCTGCAAAAGGCAGCAGTCCCAAGAAACTCTCTGAGTTGTCTCTTATTAGATGGGGGTGGTATCTGCACAATGGTTTGCTTTCTGTTCTCAGTGAGCCATCATTTGCCACCCCTAAGAGAATAACCCAGGAAGATTACTTCTTGCTGACAAATTTGGGCCTTTTGGCAGAAGCCCTATATCCAAGCCGAGCAAGCTCGGATAATAGTGCTTGGGTCCCAGACTTATAGTTCTCCTTGGTGTCCGCTGCCAGTAGCAGATCATCCACATATTGGAGTAGGGTGACTTCGGGGTGTGCAGTTCTGAAGTCGTTTATGTCCCTGTGGAGGGCTTCATCAAAGAGAGTGGGGGGGGGTTTGAACCCCTGTGGGAGTCTAGTCTAGGTTAGTTGGCCAGATGTTCCAGTTTCTGGGTCTATCCACTCGAAAGCAAACAGCAACTGACTGTCCTTATGTAGAGGCAAGCAGAAGTAAGCATCTTTTAAGTCCAGCACAGTGTACCATTCCCGCTCCAGATTCAGAGTGCTAAGCAAATTATATGGATTGGGTACTGTGGGGTGAATGTCCTGCACTCTGTTGTTGATATCTCTTAGGTCTTGAACAGGACTGTAGTCCCTAGTTCCTGGCTTTCTTACTGGTAGCAGGGGGTATTCCAGGCTGATTGACAGGGCCTTAGGACCCCAATGGCCAATTATTTCTGAATATGGGGACTTATCCCATCCTTAGCTTCTTTGCTTAGAGGATATTGTTTAACACTGATTGGAGAGGCCGAGGCTTTTAATTCTACTACTATTGGAGGTTGTTTTATGGCTAGACCTAACCCAGCAATTTCTGCCCAGGCATTAGGATAATCTTTTATCCATTTCTGTTGTAGTTTGCCTCTTTGATCAGTCCTAGGGGGCACGAAGTGTTGATGTTCATCTTCTACAGACATAGTCAATTCTCTGACTATGGGAGTTTTTACTGAAGGCTTTAGAACATCCACTTGGGGACCATCAGGGTTAAAAGTTACTCTATCCCCGAGTTTGGTAAGCAGATCCCTGTGCATCAATGGGGCTGGGCATTCTTGGATTACTAGGAAAGAGTGGTGGACTTTTCATTTTCCTACTTCCATAATCCTCTTAGTTGTCCAAGCCCGATATGTAGTGCCATTAGCCCCTTGAACTAGGGACCATTTTTTTGATGTGGGGCCCAGTGAAGCCTTAAGGGCTGAGTATACTGCTCCTGTATCCACTTCAAAGTTCACTGGAGTCCCCTCCACTTCAAATGTTACCCTGAGCTTGGGGAGGGGATACGAGCCCTGACATTCCAAGTCCTCTTCTAGAGTCAGCATGGCGGGCTGCCGTGGCTTCTTCTTTTTGGGGCACTCTTTGACTCAGTGTTCTTTTTCTCTACAGTAGGTACATTGATCTGAGGCCAGGGACAGCATTTGGCGTGGGCCCAAGTATCCCTTTCTGACTCCCTGCTTTTTAATTTCTGGCGTATTTGCTGCTGTGAAGAAAACCTTAGCCAATGCTTTTGTCTGCCTTTTGCTCCTTTCATCCTCCTTTTGTTCCCTTTCCTTCTCTCTCCTCTGTTCCCTCTCCTCCTCAGTTTCTCTCTTATAATATACTTATATACTTATACTATATACTTATAATATATATTTTATAATATACTATTTCAGCTTCTCTGTCTAAATCTCTTAAGGTCGTATTTTGTAACCCATCTAGACATTGTAACTTTCTCTTAATATCTTGGGCAGCCTGCTCAATAAAGGCCATTGTAACAAATGCCTTTTGGTCATCTGCCTGAGGATCAAAAGGAGTATATTTTCTATATGCTTCCTTAATTCTCTCCAGAAACATAGAGGGAGACTCATTAGGCCCTTGGATAATCTCTCTTACATTGGCCAAATTGGTCGGCTCTCTGGCGGCCACTCAGAGACCCGCTATTAGAGCCTGGAGATATGTGGACAGATGCTTCCCACCTTCAAAGGTGTTGGAGTCCCAGTTGGGTCGGTTCATGGGCCCATAGGAATGGAGAGAGAGCATCACGGGGCTTCTGAGTTTTCTATTATCCGTCGCCGGTGGGTTCCTTTAGGTTGCCCAGCTTCCTTCAGGAGAGGAGGGGTTGCTGCTGCTGCGGGGAAGTCCCCTGGAGGGCTTGGGTCTGGCCCAATTGCCTCTAGAAGTGGAGAGGCTGAGTCAGCGGTGGGAGGATCATCAGGAACTGTGTTGGGGGTTGGGGAGGGAGAGTAGATGATAAGGAGGGGGTGGAGTGTCCAGTCTTGTGACTCAGGGAGAATGGAAGGAAGAGGGAGAGGAGCGGAAAGTTTGAATGATAGGAATGTGGGGGAAGGGGTATATGGCTGGTGATCTGGTTGGCCACGTGGCCCCGGCTGAATGACAATATCTCTGAATTTTCAGATAAGACTAAAGTGGAAGGATTCTTCTGGGGACATCCGAATTCAAGGATGGGCCATTCTGAAGCACAGAGAGTCTGCCAGGTACAGTGTTTTACTGAAAAAGAAAGATTCTGGGCCCTTGAGTGGACATCAGTCCAATGATCAAGGGTCAGGGACAGAGAAGAGGAAGTGCTTCGTCCCATAATGGGAGTTACTCAAACAGGGACAGTGAAGACACAAACACAACACAGACAAAGACAAACAGTAAACGTTTAACATGAGTCCAACACAAAGATTAGAACTGAGTAACTGGCAATGGGTTAGACAATAAAGACAGACAGTAAACTCAACATGAGTTCAGAACAATGACCAAAACTGAGTTACCGGCAAGACCTGATGGGCTGGCAAATTGAATCCTGAAGCAAAACATAACCGAGTTGAGGAACCTACTATTCCTTGAATTCCCTAGTCCTCCGGAGTGTCCCTCAGGGACGTGACCTTGGCTCTGTGACACGTCTGTCACCCCATAGGAGAGAGCTAATGCTCTTCACCAACAGCCACTTTTCCACGCCCTAGCCTGAAACCCGAAACCAGAAAGAGGCGCCTTACTTTCCCCGAGAGGAGTCCCTTGAGGTCTTCCGTCCACCGCTGCCGGATATCTCACCTGGGGCCTCCAGATGAAAAGGTGCTGCGAACGTCAAAGGAAAAGACAACAAAGAGGCTTTCTCATGCATCAGCAAAGGGTTTATTGGGGGTCCAGAATGCTAGGGCTCAGAGCTCCCTTCAGAGGAGCAAAGAACAAAGAGCCCCGAGAACAACTTGAGCAGCGTTTATATACATTCTTTAGAGAGCTCAGGGACTTTACATACATCATAGCCTCCTTTAGGAAATCATCATGTACCATGGGAAAATCAAGTAACAACTCTAAAACATGATTAGCACATTCATTGGCGGGAAAAGTTGGGGCAGGGGGTGATTGGTCAACCCTGAGAAGGGGTATACATTTAAACTGATTGGTTGAAGCCCTGAGATGAATACGTGGTGAGATGCACGGCCTCTGGGAAGGGGTTGTTAAGTAACTAGGTGGTCAGGGAAGATTTCAACACACATCTAATGGGCAGTTCCAGGAATTGTCTTAACTGCCACAGGAATTTCAGGTTCTGAGTGCAGCTTGGAAACTTTACAAAACCTGGTTCTTTACATTTCAATTTCAATTTCTTTTATTCTTTCAGAACCTTACAGTGGAAGGTGAGAGACTTCATTCACAATGACTGCTCTTTTGGCTATATTGGTTTTGGATGCACACATGGGATCATTTTTTTGATCCGTCTGTTGCTGATAATCTAAGCCACAGCCTCACACAGGGCCAAGAGCCTGATTAAGACACATCTCTTTCCAAAGCAATTACTTCTCTGAGGTCAGTTTCAGAACTCAGTCTCTGAGGAGAATCACACCAGTGTTCAAGACCAGGTGGACCCAGTCATCTCTTCCAACCGCCACACAAATGACCACAATTAAAACCAAAACACTCTCACATGGCACTCATCTTCTTACATATATACACTCATTATACCCTTTGGCTAGAGGTTTCCATGAATGGCGCAGCCCAAGAGAGTGTCCAAAATAAGCTCCCTTGCCCCTCATTTGCCTAACCTCAGAACGGCCTGAACACCATTCCTGTGAACCAGGATTGATCACATAGTTCTTCCTTTAATACTGCACTGCTTCTCCAATTTGAGGCCTACTGACTGTCAGGTATAGATTCCTTATGTGATTTGGAGTAATTATTAAACCACAGTAACTTTGCAGCGCTTTAAAGAACTCATTTGACCCAAAGGATCCCTATTCTCACTTGGTGGAGGTCAGGAAACTTACAGAGGAAGGCGAGAGACTTCATGCTCAATGACTGATCTTTTTGCCATTTTGGTTTTGAATGCACACATTGGATCTTTCTTTAGATTCATCAGTCGCTGATAATCTAAGCCACAGCCTCAAACAGAGCCACAAGGCTGATTCAGACACATACTTTTCCAAAGCAGTTAAGCAAAGAGCCACAGGGGATGCCCATTCACTTCCATTTTAAAACTGTTTTCTTCAAAATTCACAAAGGGGTGGCCTGAGGCAAAGACCTTCCTGACTTCAGGGTAACAGAACAATAAGTCAGCAAATCCCAATGCAGGGTTTCTCCACTGAGACTTTCTTGGTCACACTGATATCTGAGTTTTCTGAGATGCTTACAATTCCCTTCAGCTATCCAGTACATGGCCATGTCACAGAGCTTGGAGGTGGTACATATCTTGGACAAAAAACCATGAGCCTATTCTGGAGAGTGGCCAGAATTCAGAAAGAAAACAGTAACTTAGGAAGATAGTAGGTGTTGCCCATCGAAAAGCAACCAGCAGTCCTTTCCTAAAATGGGCAGGATGAATGCTGGGAAGCTTTCTACTAGACAGGATACATCCATTAATCCATTCTGTTTTCTAATGTGTACAACCAAGGACACAGTGGGATACATAGACAGAAACACACTCGCCTTGTCAAAGGACTTTCTAGAAACAGTCCACTCAAAAACAAACAAACCGCCTTTCCTACCTATTCTCAGAACATGAGACAAAACCACAAACTCACACCCACACTCAAAAAGTCACCTCCTTCCCCCAAGTAAGTCTGTGACTATCCAGAGTGTCCTCTGACTGGTGGGCCATACTATGTTCCCCCAAAATGGCCTGTCCTGTCTCAGGTCTGGTCTCCTTGTCCATCTCTGTGAAGTTGTATGGAGCCTGTGCTGACCACTACCTGCTTTCTCATTAAAGGCCCATCTTCAGAGCTCTACTTGCATTTTGTCATCCTCAAACCATTAGGTACCAAGAGAGACAGACTCTCTCCTTGGTAAATCCAAACAAGTAAGTCCACTGGGAATGGGACTGGGACTGGCTCTGAGTGCCTGGCTTCCTGGATCCCAAGTTCAGAGAGTTACATCACCAAAGAAGTGAGGTAGGTCAATTCCAACAGGAAGGGAATGAGGTCACTGCCTTGGCAACCACTTTGTCCTAACACTTCTTTCCAAGGGTCCCTTGAGATGGAGGCTGCCCCTACTTCCTGTGACACTTTCAGAAGTTAGAATGGTATATCAACAATAGACACCCAGGAGAAGCTCTCCACACAGTGTTGGTTTGGTCCATCTTCGTTATATCAGTAGGAGAGAGGCTGATTCAGACACATCACTTCATCCTGAACAGGTGGTTTGCCATGGAAGATGACTTTTGCTCTCTCAGGTTCTTCATAGCTGCTACATCTTCTCTAGGGATCATTTCTGCATCAAACTTTGAGATTCTCAACAGGTGGAAGATCCCCTACATTCGTGTATTGTAAGACCAACTCTGTCCCTGCTCTTTTGTGAAGTTAGATTGAGGGAACAGTGTATGGTTAGGGTTAATAACATATTCTATTTGGGTTAGGAAACATTCTGCGGGATGAATAATGGTATTGGGAACCTGCAATATTCACAAGAATATATAGGTGAAATATAAGTATGAAACCTGAAATCTAGGTACGATTTGAAGCCCAGCAGGGCATTGGGCCCTTTAGTGAGATACTTAGCTTTGAATTATGTTCTGCACAGATATCTCAGATAAATCGATGTGCAATGGCAGAGGACCTTGTACCTTGGATGATTAAATGTCCTAGAGAACATTAAGTTAAAAAGGAATAGTCGGCAGGATTAGGAAGGTAGTCAGTAGGTTCAGAAAAAAGAGTGAATATAGGATTTGGACAAAAGTTTCATTAGCAATAGGGTTTTGGGTAGATAGTGAACGTAAATATGAGCACATATGAAGAGTCAGTCACAATGATGAACTGGGGAAAATATGTAGGAAAGCAGATATCAATAGAGACATTAGGAAATCAGGCAAAGTATAATGAAATAGGGTTAGACATTTTCAACATGGTTGAGGTTAAATATATAATCTTAGGAAGAAAGACATATGTTGCCTCCAATAGGATTGACATTTGAGAGCATTAGGCAACCTGGACATGGTTGTTTTTAGTAATCCATGCTCACTTTCCATTTTGCTTAGGTGAAAGGTTAATTAAATAGGCACTTGTCACTTCCTGTTTTTCTGTATGCTTAACAAACCACTGTTGAAATTTTGAGAAGTGTTTGCTAATTTTGTTCCCAGAATGTGCTGTCCCCAAATGCCAAACTGCAGAATATACTCCCTCACCCGGGTGCACGCAAACCGCACACTCGCCCTGACCCATCAATAAATTTCCCTTTCTGCCCTCTCCAAGAAAAGTATATAAGTTCTGTTAAAGCTGTTCTCAGGCTCTCTGCTCTATTCAAATGAGCTCTGAGCCCCAGCATGCTGGACCCCCAATAACCTCTTTGCTGTGGCTGAGTGTAAATGGTATACTGTTCTGTACTTAAAAGATGCTTTCTTTTGCTTGCCTCTGCATAAAGATAGTCAGTTGCTGTTTGCTTTCGAGTAGGTAGACCCAGAAACCAGAACGTCTTTTCAACTAACTTGGACTAGACTCCCACAGGGGTTCAAAAACTGCCCCACTCTCTTTGATGAAGCCCTTCACAGACATTTCAACAACTTTAGAACTATGCAACCCGAAGTCATTCTGCTTCAATATGTGGATGTCCAGCTACTGGCAGCCAACACCAAAGAAAACTGTGAGTCTGAGACCCAAGCACTATTATCTGAGCTTGCTCAACTCAGGTAGAGAGCTTCGGACAAAAAGGCCCAAATTTGCCAGCAAGAAGTAATCTTCCTGGGGTATTCCCTTAGGCACGGTAAATGATGGCTCACTGAGCCCAGGAAACAAACCGTTGTGCAGATACCACCCCCATTTAACAGGAGACAACATAGAGAGTTTCTTGGGACTGCTGGCTTTAGCAGGTTATGGACCTGGGTTTGTGTTCTTAGCTGCTCCTTTATACCCGCTGTTAAATGAGAATGCCCAATTCCAATGGACCCTTGAGCACCAGCAAGCTTTTGATAATATCTAAGAACACTGACACTGAACTCCTCAACTTCAGTGAGCCCAGCCTGGAACTTCAGAAAGCCCTACACTATGTTAAAAATGTACATCAACTCAATCAACTTGGTTCAAAAAAACTGCAGGCATTACTGTAGGATCAAGAACAGAGTTTTAGACTAACTCACTCACAGTGAAAGGAAATAATTGAATGGTTAACAAAAGCCTGTCAGTTCTGTCAATTGGTTAATGCTTACCCTTCCAAGCTTCCTGCAGGAAAGCACCTATGAGGAACCAGACCAGGACAAATCTGGGAAGTGGACGTTTCTGAAATTAAGCCAGCAAGGTATGGACTTAAATATCTCCTAGTCTTTGTAGATACATTTTCAGGATGGATTGAAGCCTTTCCCACCAAAAAAATAAAAGAAAACCGTCACAAATTGTGGTCAAGAAGTTCCTGAAAGATATTTATCAAAGACACGGCCTGCCTAATGTAACATGGTCTGATAATTGAACAGCCTTCATGGGCCAGGAAAATCAGGTGTTAGCCAGGACCCTAGGGATTAATTGGAATTTACATTGCGCTTATAGACCCCAGAGCTCAGGACACATAAAAAAAATAAATAGAACCATTAAAGAGACCTTAACGAAATTAAGCTTAGAGACCGGCATAAAAGATTAGACTATGCTCCTGCCTTATGCACTGTTTCATGCAAGAAATACTCCCTTTGTTTCTTTGTGCAACCTCACCCCCTATGAAATTCTCTATGGGGCCCCTCCTCCACTAAGAGACCTAACCCCGACTCTAAGACCTAAGGATCCCTTCCAAACACCCTTGCTTGACAGACTTAAATCTCTTTTAAGAACTCAGCTATACCTGTGGAAACAGGTGGCTACTGGCTTCCAACCTGGGGATGAGGGGAATCCACGTTGATATCAAGAAAGAGACTTCCTCTGAATAAGATGACATCAGGTGTCATCCCTGGAACCCCACTGGAAAGGAACATTCCAGGTGCTACTTATAGCACCTACAGCAGTAAAAGTAGAGGGAATCACTTCCTGCATCCATGCCTCTCATCTCAAGCCTGTGCCATGTCCAGACTCTGGCTGGAAACTGGAAAAGACTGTTAACCCTTTCAAATTGCATATTCGCCACGTGGGTAAGGCTATAGACTCTCTCTTGGCCACCCGTAGTCCTAACGCTCATCAGCCCCTTCAGCAGCGATGGCTGATCACAAATCCTACTAGACAAGAAGTATGGTCTATCTTGCATACAGCCCCCTTAGCGACCTGGTGGCCATCTCTCCACCCAGACATTTGTCAGCTGGCTATAGGTCTTTCCTATTAGAATATCCCTGATGAAGAGGATCCCATTAAAATTCCATTAAATCCTTTCCGTACCATAGATAATGGAAACAAACATTATGGTTGTAGGGACAGGCAAGCCAGATGCAGGTTGGCTAGCCTATATTAGTATGTTTGCCCGGCAGACAATCAAAGCCACAAACTGCCATGGCTGTGTAGGGGAAAAGCCGATTTCTTCTGTAAGTCATGGGGATTTGAGCATACAGGGGCTGCCTGGTGGAACCCAAAATCCTCATCAAATTCAGTACACAGCATTGGCCATATTACCACTTAGACAACCCAAACTCATGGCCCCCAGAGGAGTCTCTAGATCCTCAAATTCTGTGTGACCTTTTTAACTTCTGCAAGTGCTCAAAAGGGTGAAAGGAAATTCCCCTATGTGAAGGCCTTTTTCCTCTTTCGCTCACATCCTGAACTATGCTTCTCCAATAGTTCCTCAAACTCAGCCTTCTGCTCCATACTCTCTGCTGTCAGTCCCACCTCAGCACACCTGATTTCTCTTCTCCAATTACTAGATCAAAAACCGAAACCTCTGCCGGTTCTCAGAGCATTGCCCACTTGCTGAGGTAGCAGGTACTGAGGTACCCATCCACCCACTCACTTCTCTCTTTTCCTGTCAGTGCCCACACCGGGTCCCACCAGATCCTCTTACCACCTAACCCAAAGCTCAAACCAGCTTAGGAGAACCCTCAGACCCCTATCGAAGATGTAATGAAAATGGCCTTTAAAGTTTCTTTGTCATCACTGAAAACAGGTTACTAAGAATTTAAAGTCCCTCACAGGCTTTTTGGGATTCTCACTCCTGTCTTCCTTTCTGCTCTACCGGTTCTACTGCTCAATTTATGTTGCTAGGAAAATCCCAAAACCCTTTCCCATTATTCTTTTACATTTCTCCTTCCTTATTCTCAGATCCACGGAGCTGCTCTCACCCCCCGCCTTCCCCGTCTTCCCCCTCTGTACCAGGCCCACAGAAAAATCTTCACTGAACTTCTCCAGAAGTCTTCACCATGGCTGACTTTAGGAGTTTCAGCAAAAGAGTCTCTATAAATGAGTCAGTGTAGATTAACTTCCTCTTTTTCTGTTGCCCTGTTCTACTTGGCTACTGGCTGGAAAAATCAGCACTCCTAAGCTAGACACCCCCTTAATAGTTTTTCACAGAATGTGTGAAAAAGGCCTCTGGCCTTGAGCTGGGGCTTCACAGAGATGGCTACATTTCTAAGATAAAAAGTTACAAACTGGGCTCCATGGTAACAGTTGGCAGGGGGATAAAAGAAAAGGAAAAAAAAAAAAGCTCTCTGCCTCCCAGGTGTCCTTGAAAAGTTAACTTGACCACAATAGAGGAGAAAACAGAAAAAAAAGCTTCTTTTTTTGAATTTCTGCAGACTGTGAACTTCTGAGTCTCTTCTCTTTCATGTTGGGTACAAAATTCTGAAACTACCTAAACTTGGGGTTCAGGGAGTTAATTGATTACAACAGAAGCAATGCCCTCTGAATCCGGTTGCAACCAAATAGGACTGTTTCCCTGTCTTTGGTGCTATCTTAAGTGCCGTGCCTTGTCCGTCCCTACAACAGTATAATTCTATATACTTAAACATTGTTTATGTTTTCATGAAATGGTCAACAGATTTGATTAATTGTGTAATGGTGAAGATGTGTCCCAGATTGCTCTATAATGACCCAGGTTCATTTGAAGTTCAAACAGGGGGGCATACAACCCGGTTCCACTGGGAACATATATCCCTCACTTTAGCCATCATATTAGGAATTGGAGTTGCGGCAGGGGTAATCACAGGAACCACTGCCCTGCTCCATGGTACACAACAAATGACCCAAATAGAAGCAGCAAGAGACCAAAACTTAAAGATAATAGAAACCTCCATCACAGCTTTGCAGGAATCTTTAACATCTGTATCTGAATTTGTTTTACACACCAGTTGAGGGTTGGACCTCCTCTTCATGAGAGAAGGGGGCCTTTGTGCTGCATTGATATAAGAATGTTGTTCTGATGCCGACCATACTGAGGTTGTAAAAAAAACCTATGAGTAAAATAGAAGGATTCCTTGAAAAGCGTCAATGAGAGAGAGAGGCCCAAAAAGGGTGGTTTGAGTCTTGGTTCACACAGTCCCCCTGGTTATCTACGCTTTTATCAACCCTGGCCTGTCCAATAATAATCCTCATATTATTTCTAACTATAAAACCCTGTTTGCTCAACCATGTAATTTCTTTACTCCAAGCTCAAATTGGACAAGTTAAACTTATGGTAATACCCCACTAGCAGACATAGAATGTGACACGCCCCAATAATCACTTTTATGATTAAAAGTAGCAAGAAGAAGAAGTGCGGAATGAAAGGTTAATAAAAAAGGTACTTGTAACTTCCTGTTTTTCTGTATGCTTAACAAAACACTGTTGAAATCTTGAGAACTGTTTGTAATCTTGTTCCCAGATTGTGCTGTCCCCAACTGCCAAATTGCAGAATGTATTCCCTCACCCAGATTCACACTAACCGCCCACTCGCTCTGACCCATCAATAAATTTCCGTCCCTGCCCTCTCCAAGGAAAGTATATAAGCTCTGCTTAAGCTGTTCTCAGGGCTCTCTGCTCTATTCATGTGAGCTCTGAGCCCCAGCTTGCTGGACCCCCAATTAACCCCTTGCTGTTGCATGAGATACTCTCTTGGTGATCTCTTCCTCCAACGCTTGCAGGAACATTACTCGGATGTTTGAATGTAGAAGAGAAAATCCAGTCATAAAGGGATAGTCGGTAAGATTAAGAAGATAGTCGGTAGATTTAGGAAGAAGAGTGAGTATAGGATTTGGAAAACAATATCTTTAGCAATAGGGGTTCGGTTAGAGAGTGAATGTAAATGTCAGCACATGTGAACAGTCACAATAATGAAGTGGGGAAAATATGTAGGAAAGCAGATATCAATAAAGACATTACAAAATCAGGCAAAGTATAAAGTGAGTGATACAATTAGACATTTTCAACAGAATTGAGTTAGAATATATAATCTTAAGAAGAAACAAAATGTAGTCACCAATAGGATTGACATTTGAGAGCATTAGGCAACTTTGACATGGATGTTTTTTGTAATCCATGCTCACTTTCCATTTAGGCTTTGGTACAATCACAAGTGTGACCTTTACATTTGTCTCCAGAATACTACTGTGATAAAATGTATATGTAGATGTGGTGACATGAGTGTTTCTTCCACTATTTCTGGGAGCAATATTTTGAAGACATATAAATGGGTATTGGGGGTACAAAAAGGTGTACACTGTGTCATTGAATATAGAGATAATGCATGAATAGACCATAAGTGAATAAATAATATAACTGGTTCCACATTAAATAACAGATTGAATAGATATCTGAAAATATATAAGAAATCTTATATTGATATACAATCATTCATTCCAACCAATGATACATCTAATATTAATATTAGGGTTACGGTTTATCATGAAGATATGTTAGTTTTGCTACAAAAGTAATTATGGAAATCAAAAATAATGTGTTTGGAAAGAGTCAGTCACAATGCTGGCAATATGTAAACAAGGCCTCTGAGCTTGAGCTGGGGCTTCACAGAGATGGCTATATTTCTAAGATAAAGAAGTTACCAACTGGGCTTCATGGTAACAGCTGGCAGAGAGAAAAAAAAAAGAGAAGAAAATAGTTCTGCCCCATTCCCGGTGTCCTTAAAATGTTAACTTGCCCAGAACAGAGAAAAAAAAAAAACAGAAACAAAAACTGCTTTTTATGAACTTCTGCAGACTGTGAACTTCTGAGCCCCTCCCTTACATGTTGGGTACAAAATTCTGAAACAATTTAAACTTGGGGTGCAGGGGATTAAATGATTACAACAGAAGCAATGCCCTCTAAATCCGGTTGTAACCAAATAGGACTGTTTCCGTGTCTTCGGTGCTATCTTAGTTGCCTTACCTTGCCTTGTCCATCCCTTTTCTCATGAAAAGACCAGTCAAGAAACATGGAGGAATGCATGTGCTCTGAAGCAGGAAGTGATTGATAGTGAAACAAATGCCTATAAATTTTCTAACTTGTGGATGAAATATATATCCTATGGTGTGCATTAATTGAAGAAATAGTAATCTACTAGTGTTGAATAAAAATGAACGTCAAAATACACATCATGTCCGATTGGAATCTACTTGCATTGATGTTAAACTGGGTCAGGTACTGTAGAAATATTAGGATTTGTGTGCATCATTCACTGAAGTTACTTTTCAGTATAGGAAAGAAATATGTTTTTCAGGTGAATGAATATTTCTAAGAATAATCTTTGGAAAGTTGATTATAAATTTACGTATATGAATATGAATGAATTTGGTGAGTGTAAAATAAGACACATATTTCATATTTTGAAAAATCTGGAGAGTATATATATATATATGTGTGTGTGTGTGTGTGTGTGTGTGTGTGTGTGTGTGTGTGTGACTAAAGTCACGGTGGCCTGGACACCCTTCTTGTGAACCAGGAGTGATCAAACAGGTCTGCCATTAATACTTTTCCACTTCTCCAATTTGAGGCATTCTGACTTTGGCATTTAGATTCTTTATGTGAAATGGAGTCAAGAAAAAACCGAAGCACCTATGGACTAGCCTCTGCATGGTTTTGAAGAATTCATTTGACCCAAAGGATCCCTATTCCCACTTGATGGAGGTCAGGAACCTTACAGAGAAAGGCGAGAGACTTCATCTACAATGACTGCAATTTTTGCCATTCTGATTTTGTATGCACACATGGGATCTTTCTTTACATCCACCAGGTGTTGGTAATCTAAGCCACAGCCTCACACAGGGCCAAGAGACTGATTAAGACACATCCCTTTCCAAAGCAGTTAAGCAAAGAGCCACAGGTGATGCCCACTCATTTCCATTTGAAAACTGGTTTCTTCAGGCTTCACAAATGTGTTTCGTGAGGCAAAGCCCTTCCTGACATTCAGGGCAAAAGAACAATAGGTAAGCAAAAGGCCCATAGCAGGGTTTCTCCACTGAGACTTTACTGGTCACACTGATATCTGAGTTTTCTGAGATGCTCGCCATTCCCTTCAGCTATCCAGTACATGGCCATATCACAGAGCTTGGAGGTGGTAAATATCTTGAACACAAAACCATGAGCCTATTCTTGAGTGTAGCCAGAATTCAGGAAGAAAACAGGAACTAAGGAAGTTTGTAGGTGTTGCCCTTCGATAATGCAAGCCACAGTCCATTCATAAATTGGGCAGGATTGATGCTGGGAAGCTTTCTACTAGACAGGACCCATACATTGATGCATTCTCTTTTCTAATGTCTGCAACAACAGACACATTGGGATACACAGACATGAAAACACTTGCCTTGTCCAATCACTTACTAGAAACGGTTCACTCCAAACCAAACAAACCACCTTTCTTACCTTTTCTCAGAACATGAGATAAAACCACAAACACACAACAAAAACCACAAAGGCATCGCCTTCCCCCAAGTAGGTCTGTGACTATTCGGAGTGTACTCTCACTGGTGAGCCTTACTATGTACCTCCAAAATGGCCTGTCCTGTCTCAGATCTGGTCTCTTTTGCCAACTCTGTGAAATTGTCAGGAGCCCGTGGTAAGCCACTACTTGCTTTCTCTGGAAAGGCCAGTCTTCAAAGCTTTCCTGGCATTTGGCCATTTTCACATCAATAGATACCAAGAAAGACTGACTCTGTCCTAGGAATATCCAAACAAGTGAGCCCACTGGGACTGGGACTAGGACTGGTTCTGGGTGCCTGGATTCCTGGATCACAAGTTCAGAGAGTTCCATCACCAAGGAATAGAGATGAGGTCACTTCCTTCAGGAACTGAATGAGGTCACTGCCTTTGCAACCACGTTTTCCTAACAGTTGCTTTCAAGGGTCCCATGAGATAGATGCTGTCCCTATTTCCCGTGACACTCTCACCAGTTAGAATAGTATATCACCCATAGGCACCCGTGAACAGCTCTCCACACAGGCCTGGATTGGTCCATCTTCTGTACATTAGGAACAGAGACACTGAGTCAGAAACAACCCCTCTCCAGACAGGGTTGTTTTCCATGGAAGATGACTTTTGCTCTCTCAGGTCCTTAATAGCTGCCTACATCTTCTCCAGGGATTATTTCTGCATGGACCTTTGAGGTTTTCAGCAGGTGATATATCCCCTACATTCCTATATTGTAAGACCAAGACTTTCCCTGCTCTTTTATAAAGTTAGAATGAGGGAATAGTATATGGTTTGGGTTAATTACTTGTTTGATTTGGGTTAGGAATCATTTTGCTGGATTAATAATGGTATTGGAAATCTACAATATTTATAAAAATATAGAGGTGAAATATATGTATGAAAACAGAAATCTAAGTAATATTTGAAGCCCAGAAAGGGATTGGGCACTTGATTGGGAGACTTAGCTTTGAATTATGTCCTGCACAGATGTCTCAGATAAATCAATACACAATGGCATCGGACCTTGTACCTTGAATGATTGAATGTCTAAGAGAACATCCATTCAAAAAAGGATAGTCAGTAGGATTTGAGAGATAGTCGGTAGATTCAGAAAGAAGAGTGAGTATAGGATTTGGACCAAAAGTTATTTAGCAATTGGGTTTCAGGTAGAGAGTGAATGTAAATGTCAGCACAAATGAACAGTCAAAATGATGAACTGGGAAATTATGAAGGAAAGCCTATATCAATAGAGACATTAGGATATCAGGCAAAGTTTAAAGTGAGTGATAGGATTAGACATTTTCAACAGGGTTGAGTTTGAATATATAATCTTAGAAAGAAACAAGTATGTAGTCAACAATTGGATTGACATTTGAGAGAATTAGGCAACCTGGACATGGATGTTTTTAGAAATCCATGCTCACTTTAAATTTAGACTTTGGTACAATCATAAGTGTGACCTTTGCTTTATTTTCCAGAATATTACTGTGATAAAATGTATATGTAGATCAGGTGACATGAGTATTTCTTCCACCATTTCTGGGAACAATATTTTGAAGACGTATAAATGAGTATTGGGGGTAGAATGTGGTGTAGTATCTGTCTAAGAATATAGAGATAATGCAAGAATAGACCATACTGTGAATAAATAATATAATTGGTCCGCTTTAAATAATGGACTGAGTTGATATCTGAAAATATACAGAAAATCTTATATTGATATTAAATCATTCATTCCAACCAGTTATACTTCTAATGGTAATATTAGGGTGATATTTCATCATGAAGAGTTTGTGAGTTTTGCTTCAAAAGTGATTATGGAAATCGAATATAATGTGTTTAGAAAGAAGTCTCATGAAAAGTCTTGTCAAAAAACATGGAGGAATACATGTGTTCTGAAGAATGAAGTTATTGAAAGTGAAACAAATGCCTATAAATTTGCTAACTTGTGTATGAAATATATATCTTATGATGTGCATAAACTGAAGAAATAGTAATGTACAAGTGTTGACTAAAAATGAACATCAAAATACACATCACGTTCCATAAATATCTACTTGCATTGGTGTTAAACTGGGTCAGTTACTGTAGAAATATTAGGATTCGTATGCACCATTCACAGAAGTTAGTTTTTAGTTCTAGGAAACAAATATGTATTTTAGGTGGATGAATATTTCTGAGAATAATCTCTTGAATATTTGATTATAAATCCACATACATGAATACGAATGAATTTAGGGAGTGTACATTAAGACCCATATATTTAATATTATGAAAAACTTGGAGAGTGTACACACACACACACACACACACACACACACACACACAGAGACATTAAAAAGTAGCAATATATATGGAAATCGAAATTCATCATGAAATGTATATCATCCACTGATCCAAAAATATTCATTATACTGAACATGATTTTATTTATCATGTTGTTCATCTATGAAGCTCACCCATAGGTTGAATTTTCAGTTCCAACTGTGTTTAGGTGGAGTGATCTCTTCTCCCAATTTGTATCTGCAAAGTCAGCCACCTCACAAGAATGTACATGTGATAACAGGAACGATTCAATATGTGCATATGAAATTACATGTGCTGAATTGGCTACAGAAAAATGCAGAAAGGAATTCATCTATTTGTTAACTTTAAAAACACATGGAGAACTATTTCAACGAAATATTGACTAGATTTATAAGTCCTACCCTGTATAATGCAAAAGGCAAGTCCAGCAATACACTATGCCTCGTCTAAACTGCTTGTATTTCTATTCGGTTTGGGTTATTTTTCTCCATCATATTAGAATTAGTAGTCAGAGTCTAGTAGGGTATGGGTTAGTGTCAGCCATTCAGCATTTTGAATGGAAAATAGGAAAATGAATCCAATGTGTATGTAAATATGTGCTTCACAAAAATCTTCGCACTCTAATCCAGAACAATGCCTTGACTTTACCTTCACCCCAAGTAAAACACAATTAGAGTGGAAGAGTTAGAAAATCTGTGAATACATATCTGGAATGTAATATGCTCAAGAGTTCACAACCTTGAAGGTGGCAGAGGAGTTTCCAAAAGTAAGGGACAGGTAAATACTCCACAAAAATGGAGCTCTGCTGGACTAAAGACTTCTGGTGAAACTGCCTCTGAGTTTGGGCACTTGAAATATTTGTTGTTGTCAGGAGTTTTAGCTTTTTTTGTAGAGAGACCATCAAAGCTAGGTATGTATATAAGTGACCTGGAGGACATGGTTTCTTATTTTCTAATGAACATGAGGCAGCAGTGCTGAATTCTCTCTTTGTAGGTAAACTGTGGCCACTGGGGGGAAAATCTTTCCGTGTGGACTGTAAAGCCATCCGGCAATCCTCCACTTGTCTATGTGTTTATTGCTGCTGCAATGTGAGTTTGGTATTTGCTTCACAAAATACAAGGACTTCAACTGGGACACAGTGCTAAAGGGAGTTCTGTCACGTGTGGTGTGTCAGGGTCTGCAGGATAATGCACCAACCAGGCTTCAATCCCATCCTTGACCATAGCAATCTGATTCTGAACATTGCCCTGAAAACTCTCCATATAACAAGATGCCTTTACATAGAAGGGTCTGCTGGGTGCACCATGTCAGTCACAAGCCATTTGGAAGCCAATGGCAGATCGACATGGCCCCACCACAGATATTTTATCACACACCTGCACACGACTTTTCTAGGCCCACTTCACATCAGGCTCCAGCTTACTGGCATCTCTGTTCTACACCATTTTCATGGTCATGGGAATTTCAAAAATTTCATGGTATTTATCTAGCCATTTTTCAAGAATGATGTTGGAGGCACTGTGTGTTTAACTTCATTCAGGAACAATTAAATGGTGAGGAAGCTCATTTCAATGAAATCTCTGGAGAAATCTCACAGGCAAGGCTTCCAAAGAGTGGCCAAAATTTCACAGGAAGCCAGGGCTATTGCTGTCTACAATGTGAGGTCCATTTGTGTTTTGACTCTCAAATATGGCTGCCATGTCTTTCAGAATAAAACCATGTGATATCCTGGCTGAGATTCCCAGTGCTCTATGGAAAGCAAACCTGGGCCTAGATCTCGGTTTCCAAGGGCGACTCTCATGCGTGACCAACTGAAATCCCAACATATTTCATGATAACACTTCTCTAAGTCAGTTCCAGAACTCAGTGTTTAAGGGGAATCACACCAGAGTTCAGCCCAGGTGTACCCAGTCATATCTTCCAACTACCACACAAATGACCACAATTAAAACCAAAACACTCCCACATGGTCCTCATCTTCTTCCATATATACACTCTCATACTAAGTTCTGTCTGGAGGTTTACATGAGTGGCGAAGTCCAAGACAGTGTCCAAAATAAGCTCTCTTGCCCCTCATTGCCTAAAGTCATGGTGGCCTGGACACCCTTCCTGTGAACCAGGTGTGATCAAATAGGCCTGCCCTTAATACACCTCTGCTTCTCCAATTTGAGGCCTACTGACTGTCAGGTATAGATATTTTCATGTGAATTGGAGTCATGAGAAAACCAAAGAACCTATGTGCTAGACTCTCCAGGGCTTTGAAGAACTCATTTGACACAAAGGATGCGTATTCTCACTTGATGGAGGTCAGTAGCCTTACAGAGGAAGGCAAGAGACTTCATCCACAGGGACTGCTCATTTGGCCATTTTGGGTATGGATTCACACACGGAATGATCCATCAGGTGATGAGAATCTAAGCCACAGCCTCACACAGGTCCAAGAGGCTGATTCAGACACATTATCAGGATCAATCACCTGTTTTTTTCCTCTGTCTAACTAGCTAGAGAGACCTTCTCTTTTAATTGAATTTTTATCTCTGTCTGACTAGCTTGAGAGACCTTCTCTTTTACTTGAATATTTCTACTATAACTATAATACAACCCAAGAAGATATCGCCAAACAAAACTGAACCAGAATGAAACAAAAGTGGAACAACAGAAAATCATTATAATAGCTTTTCTATCCTCCTGAAATATCCATCTCTTTTTTCTCTCAATCAGTTCCTCAGATGTGAGTGGTTTTTCTTCCATCTTACCCATCTCCAGGGACAGGCAACTTAAAACAAAAGTGAAGCAAAACAAAAGAGGAATTTTAAAATGGCTTCCCATCCTCTCGCCCTGCCTTCAGAGGTGAGCAGTTTACCTTATCACTTACCCTCACTCATTCCCCTTGTGGCCCTCCAAATGCCACAGTCTGGCTGGGCAAAATTCAGGAGCCACTTGACAAAAGAAACGAACTTTATTTTAAGAACCACACATGCCAAACAAAACAGCTCCTGAGGAAAACCTTCAGAACTCAACTGCCATCACCGGCTTCCCACAAGCCAGCAGTGACCTACCTCACTTACTTGGTGATGGAACTCTCTGAACTGGAAGCCCGGGACACAGAGCCAGTCCCAGTCTCAGTCCCAGTGGGCTCATTGTTTGGATTTACTAAGGACAGTGTCAGTCTTTCTTGGTACATACTGATGTGAGGATGGCCAAATGCCAGGAGAGCTCTGAAGTGGAGCCTTTCCTGAGAAAGCAGGAAATAGCTGGCTCCTGAAAACTTCACAGAGTTGGCCAAGGAGACCAGATCTGAGACAGTACCGGCCATTTCATGGGAAAATATTATGGCGCACCAGTCAGAGGAAACTCTGGATAGTCACAGACCTACTTTGGGGAAGGAGGTGACTTGTGGGTATGGGTGTGAGTTTGTGGTTTTGTATCATGTTCTGACAATAGGTAGGAAATGCAGAATGTTTGGTTTGGGGTGAACTGTGTCTAGTAAGTCCTTTGGCAAGGCAACTGTTTCTATGTCTGTGTATCTCTCTGTGTCCGTGCTTGTAGACCATAGAAGGTGAATTAAAAATTATAGCCAGTTCTCCAAAGGGTATATCTGTAATTTCACCAAGAGACAGAATAGCACAGTTACTAATAATACCAAGCCTACATGATAAATTTTTCAGTCATGCTGTAGAAAGAGGTTCCAAGGGATTAGGCTCCACACGTGTAGATTGGGCTATGTTTCTTTAAATTTAGATTCTCGCCCCATGCTAAAACTAAATATTCAAGGACATGAATTTAATAGGCTATTGGATACAGATGCAGAACTTAGCATCATCTCTCATCAAGAACTTAGCATCATCTCTCGTCAAAACATTGGCCATTACAACAATACACTCAAATGCTTCAAGGCCTAGGATTGGTGACTAATCCCCATAGAAGAGCAATGGTATTAGATTGGAAGGATCCTGAAGGATGTGAAGGAACTAAACAGCCATATGTATGGATCATCTTCCCATAAATTTATGGGGATGAGATGTCCTAGATCGATTAGGTTTGACATTAACAAATAACATCAATCAAAATGTACCCACAATTATGGTTAGACAAGGTTTTAGGAAAGGAAAAAGATTAAAAAAACAAGAACAAGGTATAGCAGCCCCAATACAAATAGATCAAAGAACAGACAGACATGGGTTGGATTTTAAGAAAGGGCCACTAAGACAATAAAAACTACTTGGAAATCAGAAATACCAGTATGGGTTCCTCAGTGGCCCCTGACTAAAGAAAAGGTACAAGCAACCCATGACCTGGTAAAACAACAATTAGCGGAAGGACATATACAACCGTCTGTATCTCCCCATAATACTCCCATTTTTGTCATCAAAAAGAAATCTGGTAAATGGAGATTATTGCAAGATTTAAGAGCCATTAATAATGAGACAGTTATTATGCGACCTGCTCATTTGGGAATTCCTCAATGTTCTGCTTTGCCAAAAACCTGGTATGTTTTAATTATAGATATTAATGATTGTTTTTATTCAATTGCAATTCATCCTGAGGATAGTCCATGGTTTGCATTTACTATCCCTGCACTGAATCATGAAGGTCCTGATCAGAGATCCAAATGGAAAGTACTCCCTCAAGGGATGGCTAACAGTCCAACTATGTGTCAAATTTATGTTAACAAATTAATCCAGCCACTTAGAAATCAAAATCCTGAACTACAAATATTTCACTATATGGATGGTGTATTATTAGCACAGAAAGCTAAAAACGCATTGCTAGAATGTTATGCCACACTTACAAACTTATTAAAAAATTATAAACTAGAGATAGCAATAGATAAAGTACAATTAAATTTTTCAATTAATTATTTAGAAGTTCTTTTATCCTCAATCATGGTCCATCCACCAAAAATTCAAATACGAATAGATCAACTCAAATCACTTAATGACTTTCAAAAGTTATTAGGAGACATAAATTGGATAAGGCCTTATCTAGGTATACCAACAGGAGAGTTTGAACCTTTATTTGATATCCTAAAAGGTCTATCAGATCCAAATGCACCCCGAATGTTAACACCTGAAGCAAGAAAGGCATTAAAAATCATTGAAAAATGTATGGAAAATATTCATTTGGATAGAATTGATTTAAGAATGCCTTTATTATTTATTGTACTACCACCAAAAAAATATTCCTACAGAAGTATTTTTGGCAAGAAGGTCCATTATTATGAATACATTTATCTTGTTCTCCTAACACTATTCTTACTAGGTATACTGAGGCTTTAGGACAATTAATACTCAAAGGAATAAAAGCAGCAAAGGGACTGATTGGAATGTCTTCCAATAAAATTATTACTCCATATACTATGAATCAAATTGATGAGTTAGATAATTAGTTAAATACTTGGGCAATAATCATGTGCAAATCTAATGTTTCATTTGATAACCACTTACGATCTAATCCTTTATTGTCTTTTTGGTCATCAAATCATGTAATTTTTCCAAAAATGAGAAGAAAAACACCTATTATAAATGCTACAAATATATTCACTGATGGGTCAAATAATGGTACAGCAGTAATAGTTACACCTGATCAAACTTTTACATTTTTAGTACGAAAACAATTAGCTCAAAATGTAGAGCTTAATGCAGTATTACAAGCTTTTGTGATGCTTAAAGCATCTGTAATTAATTTATTTTCCGATAATCAGTATATAGTTATTGCTATAGTATCACTTGAAGATGGTGGAAGGATTTCCCCTTCCTCTACTCTTTCCTCTTTGCTTTCCACTATACAAAGTCTAATCTGGGACAGGAAAGATCCGTTCTTTATAGGACATTTCAGGACACATACAGGAATGCCTGGAGCCCTTAGTATGGGCAATTATTTAGTAGATAAAACAACACATGACATACATACATATTTTCTCTACACTAGAAGAAGCTATAAATTTTTTATAAAAAGTTCCAAGTCAATGCTAATACTTTACAAAAGCATTTCAAAATAACTAAGGAACAAGCTAGACAAATAATAAAACAATGTCAAAATTGTGTGACCTTTTTACCACAAGTTAATCTTGGAGTCAATCCTAGAGGATTGATACCTAACCATATTTGGCAGATGAACGTCACAAACTTGCCAGAATTTGGAAAATTAAAATATTTGCATGTTACAGTTGATACTTCTTCTGGATTTTTGATGGTCTCCCTTCTTGCTGGAGAAAAAAACTAAAGATGTTATAGCTCATTGCTTACAAAATTTTGCCACTGTGGGCGTTCCAAAAGAGTTAAAAACAGATAATGCCCCTGGTTATATTTCTACCTCTTTTAAACAATTTTGCTCATCATTTGGCATTACTCATATAACAGGAATCCCATACAATCCACAGGGACAAGGCATAGTTGAAAGATCACATCAAACTATTAAAACATACATATTAAAGCAAAAAGAAGGAATTGGGAAGGGGTATATATTCCCCAAAGATAAACTTAAAATAACCCTTTTACTCTAAACTTTTTAAATTTGGGTTCATCAGGGCTTAGTGCTGCAGAAAGGCATATATGTCCAAATAATGTACATAAGCCCAAGGTACTTTGGAAGGATATTCTAACAGAACAATGGAAAGGTCCTGACCCAGTAATTGTCTGGAGTCCGGGGTCTGTTTTTGTGTTTCTACAGGGAGAAGAGTAGCCAATTTGGATTCCAGAGAGATTAACTAAAGAGATTTCTACAGACCAAAAATAAGATGATTTGGCTCAAATCAATAAGAGCTGATATCCAGAACTCCAGTTTGGCTGTTCTTACATCTGTGAGAGAACCAGAATGTTTTTTTTCAACATCTATTTTATTATTGACCTTTCTCATATCATGAAGTTTTATTTTGTTTTTTTTTTTTTTAGCTCATACAGACCTAGGTTAATGTTTTGCTGATCAGTTCTATTTTTGGACAATAGAGTTTTTAGACATTGCAATGGAGATTTCACCTGTAAAAAGTCATAAGGCCTTTAATATTATGTCATGTGTTGTATGTATTATATTATCTGTGCACACTTGTGTTTTGTGTTATATGTTTGATTTCAGCATCTTTTCTGTGTTGACTATATTCTTTTCAAGTTGATATACTTTGTCTTCATTATCTGATGTTCTGACTTCTACTTGATCTAGTCTGTTTGTAATATTCTCATTAGCACTTTTAATCTGATTTACGGTTTCTTGCATTTCTATGATTACAACTTGATTATTTTTAACACCTCTATCTCCTGATAAAGCTCATTCTTTGTGGATTTAATTTGTGTGGTTAGTTCCTCTTCAAAATATACTTTCAATGCTTGGATTTGCTGTCTCATGTCTTCTCTAATATTCCGTTCCATCTGAATTAGGAATGCCTTGATTTCTTTCCCTGTCCATATTTCTGATTCTTCTTCCTGTATATTTAGATTGTACTGCATTGTTCGTAACCCTTTTTTTCCCTTGTTTTTTCATATTGTTCACGTTGCTTTCCAGCTCTGTTTGACTGCTTTGTAACTGCTTTCTCCTATACATTTGTTTTGGCTTTGTATATCTCTGTTGTCTCTCTTTTGTGGTGGGAGATTATGCCTAGAAATTTTCGGCTTTGTTTTACTTTAAAGCTGATTCATTCAATTCATATAAGGCTTCTAGGTTCTGTATGCATATAATGATTTGCTGTTTGTTCTTAGGACTATATGTTTAGGTTGGGTGCTCTGGTGGTACAATGGTTAGTATGACTTGGCTACTTTAGAAGATTGCTCCACTGAAGGTGGATACTACCAGGCAATTGGATCAGGGTGTTGGTAGTAGCTAGGTATTTAGGAGTCTTATAGACAGCCTCGAGACATTCACCTATTTGCATTTAGACAATTACACACAATGGAAGATGTAATGCTTGGGATGAGAGTTGGGCGGTAGGAGAATGAAGGTGCTCTTAAAAAGAAAAAATGATAGAGGGAGAGATAGATTAGAGGGGAAAGAAAAGAACAATAAAACTTGAAATGGGATAGAAAGAGAGAAGGAAAAGGGGGGAAAGGAACAGGGAGAGAAGAAGGAGAGAAAAAAATATCAACAACAGCAACAACAACAACAACAACAAAAATTAAAGTCTTAGAGATCCACCTTCTTCTCTTCCAGTAGGCAGAGCTGTGCCTTCCAAGCGGAGTGTCTGCTCTCTACCTGCCGAGAGCTATCCCTGTACGGTGTCTTCTGGGGGTTTCTCAGACTTGTCAGTCCAGAGCCATTTCACTTCTCCAGCTCTTAACCCCCTTCCTCCTGTCAGCCTGCCAGCCAGGTCCTGTTTCCCAGAAGTGATTCTCCAGAGATCTAGTTACACTTGCAGCCCCACCGAGTGTCCCTTTTAAGCCCCAGTGCTGTGGTAAACTGGCGGCTAAGACCTTAGGGGTCACCGCTGGTGATATGGGGGCCTTGGGGTCTGGGCTCCCCTCTGCTTCCCTACGGACATGACCCCTGAGAAGTCAATAAAGTTTCCTGGCTGCTTGTATCAGTATGGGGAGTCACGCACCTGCTAAAGTGGATTCTGCTGGGAAGGAATTTCGCCAGCCGAACTCCGATGACGTCAACTCTCTGCTATGGCGGGCCCCAGGCTTCTTGCCGGATTGACCGAGGGGAGGGGTGGGACTGGCCCGGCCCGGTTCGCCTCAGCTCCTGGCGCGTGGAGGCTTGGCTAAAGACTTCTTCCTGCCAAGCTGTGTCTCAGCGTCTAGCAGGACCCAGTCACTTTGGCTGCGGGCGGGTGGATGGATCTGCAGCTGTGCCCGCGGTGCGCGGACTGTGGCTGGTGAATCTCGAACTCCGCGTCTAGTGGCAGGGTCCCGCTCGTCCGGGTCACACAGACGCTTCAAAAAAATTCTTGTAGCTCCCGGGCGGTCTCCCTTCAGTGGAATTTTGCTAGGAGAATCTCCGTTGGTAGAATCCAAGAGTTATCCTTGCGACATTATGACCCCATCACTGTGAGTGCATTAAAAGTGCAGCCTCTCTGCCCGCCGCCATGTTGGATCCACCTTTTCTTTGCATTATATTTAATAATTCTCTTCGAGACAATGTAAATTGTTAAGAAAATTGTTTTCTTTTAGTGCCTTTTGGAATGTTACATAATTCTTTCTTTAGGCATTGTTGCCAGAATTTCTAACTTCATCCCAGTGCATGTGAAGACAAAGATAAAACCAATCTACAGCTTCTGCAATAGCCATCACTGAACTGCTTGCAGAACTTGCCTGGACTATGTATCACTTGTATGCATTGTGAACTCACCTGCATGCATTGTGAACTATCTGTTGGTGCAGCGACTTGTGGTAGTGTTGGGGTATTTCTCTGATGATGTCATCGGTGGTACAATTTTTTCAAAAAGAGCCATCAATTGCCTTGGTGTATCTTCCTCCCTTCTGCTTGTCATGGTCGTTCAGCTAAAATTTGGGTGCCAACAGAGATGAGGCAAAGAACCTCACCCGCCCCTGGTACAAAGACCTCTCCACAGGTGTGGATGTATACTGGACCTGTAGTCAGTGACGGGTAAGATCCAATTACAATGGTACCAATCTTAGACAGGAGGCTGACACCTTGAGGTCAGCTCATTCGATAATGGGTAAGGACCATATGTACTATTGGACAACCTAAGGCAGGCACGGTCCCTAAGCCACATGCTTGTTGTTTAAACAGAGAGGGTTAGATGTTGAGAGCCACAGCCCAAGGGGCCAAAGCAAACTTTCAGACTGCCAGCTGATGGTTGGCTCACAGCGGCCCCAGCAACATCTAGCTGATTGGCTCCTCTGCGGTGATGCCCATTGGGCTGTTTCCCCACCCTTTCAAATTATGGAGCTGCTTCTTGGGAGACTATTTTGGCTCTGCTCAAACAACCCAGCCAATCGACCTCAAGAGCAGGAGGAGTGAGGAGGTTGAGAGCTTGTGGGAAGCCGGTGGTGGCAGTTGTGCTCTGAGTGTTTTTCCCGAGGAGCTATTTTTTGGCGTGTGTGGTTCTAAAAATAAAGTTAGCTTTTGACAAGTGGCTCCTGAATTGTGCCCAGCCAGACTGTGGCAATCCTAAATTGATGGAGCAAAATAACCAAAACAGAATAGAAATACAAGCAGTTCAGAGGAGGCATGGTGTATAGCTGGACTTACCTTTTGTATGATAAAGGGTAGGTGTTATAAATCAAGTCAATATTAAATTGAAGTAGTTCTCCGTGTGTTTTAAAGATAACAAATACGTGAATTCCTGTCTCCCTTTATCTGTATCCTATTCAGCACATGTATTTTTGTATGCACATATAGAATCCTACCTGGTAACACATGTACACTTTTGTGAGGTGGCAGACTTGGCAGATACAAATTGTCAAAAGAGATGACTCCTCCTGAACGTTGTTGGAACTGAAAATTAAAACTATGGGTGAGCTTCCTAGTTGAACAAGATAATACATAAATCCATGTTCAGTAAAATGAATATTTTTGGATCTGTGAATGATATATATTTCATGATAAATTTCGATTCGCATATATATTGCTACCTTTTAATGTCTGTGCGTGTGTGTGTGTGTGTGTGTGTGTGTATACACACACACTCTCCAGATTTTTCAGAATATAAAATATATGTGTCTTATTATACAATCCCTAAATGCATTCATATTCATGTATGTGGATTTATAATCAAATGTTCACAAAATTATTCTCAGAAATATTCATCCACCTCAAATACATATTGTTTCCTAGTACTGAAATCTAAATTCAGTGAATGGTGCATAGAAGTCCTAATTTTTCTACAGTAACTGACCCACTTTAACATCAATGCAAGTAGATTACTATGGTACATGATGTGTATTATGACGTTCATTTTTATTCAACAATGTTACATGACAATTTCTTCAGTTTATGCACATCATAGGATAAATATTTCATTCACAAGTTTGCAAATTTATAGGCATTTGTTTCACTTTCTATCACTTCCTGCTTCAGTACACATGTATTCCTCCATGTTTTTTGACTGGTCTTTTCATGAGAATACTTTTCATTTTAGATTTCAATAATCATGTTGAAGCAAACCTCACACACTCTTCATGACAAATCATAACCCTAATATTACCATTAGATCTATAAATGGTTGTAATGAATGTATGTATATCAATATAAGATTTCCTGTATATTTTAAGATATCAATTCAATCCATAATTTAAAGTTGGAACCAGTTATATTATTTATTCACAGTATTGTCTATTCATTCATTTTATCAATATTTGTAGACACAGTGTAGACCTATTTGTACACCCAATACTAATTTATACATCTTCAAAATATTGACCACATAATTGGTGGAAGAAATACTCATGTCACCTGATCTACATATACACTTTATCACAGTAATATTCTGGACACAAAATGCAAAGTTCACACTTATGATTGTACCAAAGCCTAAATGGAAAGTGAGCATGTATTACTAAAAACATCCAAGTCCAGATTGCCTAATGCTCTCAAATGTCAATCCTATTGTTGCTAAATATTTGTTTCTTTCTAAGATTGTATATTCAACATCTACCATGCTGAAAATGTCTAATCCTATCACTCAATTTATACTTTGCTTGATTTCTTCCTGTCTCTATTGATATCTGCTTCCCTATATATTTTCCCCAGTTAATCATTGTAACTGACTCATCACATGTGCTGACATTTACATTCATTCTCTACCAGAAACCCTATTGCTAAAGAACTTTTGGAGCAAATCCTATACTCACTCTTCTTCCTAAACCTACTGACTATCTTTCCAATCCTACCAACTACCCTTTTTAAGTGGATGTTTTCTTCTACATTTGATCATCCAATTTACAAGGTCCTATGCCATTTTTTATCGATTTATCTGAGACATCTGTGCAGAAGGTATTTCAAAGCTAAGTATCCCAATCATGGACCCAAAGCTCTTCTGGGCTTCAAATCTTACCTAGACTTCTGTATTCATACTTATATTTCACCTATATATTCTTGTAAATATCACAGGTTCCCATTGCCATTATTCATCATGCAGAATGATTCCTAACCCAAATCGAACCTGTAATTACCCTAACCATACACTGTTCCCTCAATCTAACTTTACAGAAAAGCAGGACAGAGTTGGTCTTACAATCAGGAGTGTAGGGGATCTTCCACCTGCTGAGAACCTCAAAGGTCAATACAGAAATAATCCATGGAGAAGATGTAGGCAGCAATGAAGGACCTGAGGGAGGAAAAGTCAACTTCCATCGTAAACAACCTGGTCAGTGTGAAGGGATGTGTCTGAATCAGCCTCTCTCTTCTTAATGTAGAGAAGATGGACCAAACCAAGCCTGTGTGGAGAGCTGTTCCCAGGTGCCTATGGTTGATATATCATTCTAACTTGTGAAAATGTCACAGGAAGTAGGTGCACCCTCCATCTCATGGGACCCTTGGAAGCAACTGTTAGGACAAAGTGTTTGCCAAGGCAGTGACTTCATTCACTTCCTGAAGGAAGTTACCTCACATAACTTCCTTGGTAATGGAACTCTCTAAACTTGGGATTCAGGAAGCCAGGAGACCACAGCCAGTTCCAGTCCCAGTTCCAGTGGTCTCACTTGTTTGGGTAAACCAAGGACAGAGTCAGTCTTTCTTGGTTACTAGTTATGTGAGGATGGCCAAATGCCAGGAAAGCTAAGAAGAGGGGCCTTTCCTGAGAAAGCAGGTAGTGGATCACCAGTGACTTCTGACAACTTCACAGAGTTGGCCAAGGAGACCAGAACTGAGACAGCACAGTGCATTTCGTGGAAATATAGTATATCCCACCCATCATAGGACACTCCGGATAGTCACAGACCTACTTTGGGGAAGGTGGTGCCTTTTTGAGTGTGGGTGTGAGTTTGAGAATATGTAGGAAAGGCGACTTGTTTGGTTTGGAGAGGACTTTATCTAGTATGTCCTCTGACAAGGTGAGTGTTTCTATTACTGTGTATCCCACTCTGTTTGTGGTCTTGGTATTAGAAAAAGAATGCATCATGGATGTGTTCTGTCTAGTAGAAAGCTTCCCAGCATTCATACTGCCAATTTATGAATGGATTGCGGCTAGCCTTATCAATGGGCAAAACCTACTATCTTTCTAAGTTCCTGTTTTCTTCCTGAATTCTGGACACTCTCCAGAATAGGCTCAGAGTTTTGTGTCCAAGCTATTTGGCACCTCCAAGCTCTGTCACATGGCCATGTACTGGAGAGCTGAAGGAAAGGGGAGCATGTCAGAAAACTCAGATATCATTGTGACCAGGAAAGTCTCAGTGGAGAAACCCTGCTTTGGGTCATTTGCTTACCTATTTTTCTGTTGCCCTAAATGTAAGGAAAGTCTTTGGCTCAGGCCACCTTTTTGTGAAGCCTGAAGAAAACAGTATTCAAATGGAAATGAGTGGGCATCACCTGTGGCTCTTTGCTTAATTTCTTTGGAAATGGATGTGTCTGAATCAGCCTCTTGGCTCTCGGTGAAGCTGGGGCTTAGATTGTCAGCACCTGATGGATCTAAAGAAAGATCCCATGTGTGCATCCATAACCAAAATTCAAAAAGATCAGTAATTGTGGATGAAGTCTCTCACCTTCCTCTGTTAGGTTCCTGACCTCCATCAAGTGTGATTATGGACCCTTGGGTAAAATGAGTTCTTCAAAGCCCTGCAGGTGTGGTAGTGTTTTCTCATGACTACAAAACACATAAAGAATCTATACCTGACAGTCAGTAGGCCTCAAATAGTAGAAGCAGAGCAGTATTAATGGCAGGACTATTTGATCACTCCTGGTTGACAGGAAGAGTGTCCAGGCCACACTTACTTTAGGCAAATGAGGGACAAGGAAGCTTATATTGGACACTGTCTTGAGCTGCGCCACTTATGGAAACCTCTTGCCAGAAGTTATGATGGATGTCTATATGGAAGAAAATGAGGGCCATGTGGGAGTGTTTTGGTTATAATTGTGGTCATTTTTGTGGCAGTTGGAAGAGATGACTCGGTCCACCAGGGCTTCACTCTTGGGTGATTCCCCTTATAGACTGAGTTCTGGAACTGACCTCAGAGTAGTATTGCCATGAATTGAGTTGGGATTTTAGGAGGCCACGCATGAGATTCACGCTTGGAATCTGAAATCTAGTCCCAGGTTGGTTTTCCACAGAGCACTGGGAATCTCAGCCAGGATATCACATGATTTTATTATGAAAAACATGGCAGCCATAGTTGAGAGTCAAAACACACATGGACCTCACATTGTACAGTTCAATGGGCCTGGCTTCATGTGACCTTTTGGCCACTCTTTGGGAAGCCTTTCCTGTGAGTGTTGTCCAGAGAATTCATTGAAATGAACTTCCTCACCATTTAGTGGTTCCTGAATGAATTGAAACCCACAGTGCCTCCAACTTCATCCTTGAAAAATGGCTAGATGAATACCATCAAATTTTTGAAATTCCCATGACCAGGTGGCACTGGAGAAACTTTGGATGTCCTGTTGCTGATCATGAGTATACAATACAGTGCCTTGATTGACTGGGTTTCATGAAAATGTTGAAGAACAGTGATGCCAGTAAGTTGGAGCCTCCTGAGTAGTGGGCCTAGAGTAGTGGTGTGCAGGTGTGTGATAAAACATCTGTGGTGGAGTCATGTGGACCTGCCATTGGCTTGCAAATAGCTTGTGACTGACATAGTGTAGCCAGCAGACCCTTATATGTAAATGCATCTTGTTATATGGAGAGTTTTCAGGGCAATGTTCAGAATCAGGTTGCTATGGTCAAGGGGCCAAGCTATGTGGGATAAAGGCCTGGTTGGTGCATTCTCTTGCAGACCCTGACACACCACACATGACAGAACTCCCTCTAGCACTGTGTCCCAGTTGAAATCTTTGTATTTCACGAAGCAAATACCAAACTCCCAGTGCAGCAGCAAGAAACACCACGAAAATTGGAGGATGACCAAATGGTTTCAGAGTCCTCACAGGGAGACACATAGCCCCCAGTGGCCACAGTTTACCTACAAAGAGAGAATTCAGCACTGCTGTCTCATGTTCATTGGAAAATAAGAAACAAGATCCTTCAGGTCACATAGATGCAGATCCAGCTTTAATTGTCTCACCACAAATGAAGATTAAGCTCCTGACAACAACATATATTTCAAGTTCCCAACCTCAGAGGCAGTTTCTCAAGAAGTCTTTAGGCCAGCAAAGCTCCATTTTTGTGGAGGGTTTACCCTGTTCGTTACTTTTGTAAACTCATCTACCACCTCCAAGTTTGTGAACAACTGAGCATATTGCATTCCATATATATATATATATATATATATATATATATATATATATATATATATATATATATATATATACACAGATTTTCGAACTCTTCTCCTGTAATTGTGTCTTACTTGGGGCAAAGGTAATGTCAAGGCATTGTTCTGGATAAGAGTGGGAAGATTTTTCATAGCACATAATTACATACACATTGGATACCTTTTCCAATTTTCCATTCGAAATACTGAATCTCTGACACTAACCCATAGCCTACTAGACTCTGACTACTTATCCTAATATGATGGAGAATAATAATCCAAACAGAATAGAAATACAAGCAGTTCAGAGGAGGCATGGTGTCGCGACCCCTTGCCCGCAAGGAAGACGCAACTCAGGAATCTTCTTTCAGCAGTTTATTCAGGCCTTGATTTAAGTCTCTTTTAGTGACTCCCTTTCTTTCTTCTTTCTCCCTCCCACCGAGGGCCCAAGCACAGCCTAATAAAGCCCCCCACGTACCAATCTTAAGCCGCCGCGTGGATCTTTCTTATAGGGTGGCAAGAGATATCGTGCCAACTCTCCACAAAGGAATTTGATTTATCACAGGCCACAGTGGAAGCCGGCGCCATCTTCTAATGGCGGCCACAATTTACAACAATGGCTTACTACAGTTCCCCCTTCTAATTTATAAAACAATGCAGGCGAAAGTAGAGGTCCTATCCTACTGTGCAGAAGTGGCTGCAATGTATGGTTCAGTCCTAAGGAGGGCCCTTCCCCAGACCTGACCCCATATCAGCCGACGCCTTTTTTCGTAGGGCGGGGGTGTGGACGTCAAACCCGCATGCAATAGGACATGCTTTCCTTGAGGTCCGTTGAAGGATCACTCAAGTGCAGTGCTTTGCCTCGCATCCTGCATCGTGATGAAGGTGGACGAAGGGGGACAGCTGAGGCTGTTCTGTGGCTGTACACAACGACAAACGAGTTGACAGCACCCTGAAAGAAAGGCACGGACTTTAAGGCGATAGAGAAGTATTAGTGTGGAAACCCACCTGCGTGCAATGGCAGCAAGACCGGCAGAGTGCAAGGGCTTTCCAACACTAAGAGAATAACGAGGAAAGACATGTCGATCCCAGTGCAATGTTATAACAACTTGGGGTGCAACGACCATGTCAAAGATTTACTGTTTAAGCTGCGCAAGCCAGACTTGAGGTGAATTGCCATTTTCTAAAGCTGCAAGAGCTTGGATGATCATAGCTTTATCGTGAGCATTGCGGGCCTTGAGGCGACAGAGAAACCACAAACAGAGAAACATACCGAAGCAACACATTGCACCAAAAATGCCTACCCCCACCCACTCTTTAAAAAAGGAAAAAGCAGAAGATATCCAATCGGTGAATTGACCCAAAGTCACGGGATCAACACGGGTGTTATTCAAGACAGCTATCTGGGTTAGTTGAGACTGGATCATGTCTTCCGCTTCCATGGACCAATTTCCAGCCAAATATTCGCCAATGATGCGGGAAGCATTCCTGGAATCATTAAATCTGACAGAGGTTATGCATAAATGTGCACGTTGGTCAACACAACCCAAAAGTACTAAGTCAGCCAATTCTTCTACCTGAGCTTGGAGTAAATCTATTCTTTGGTTGGCAGCTAAAATCCCTGACAAAATATGTTGATTAATTGTATTTTGGGATTCAAGTATAGTGGAAGTTTGTTGGACAACTTGATTAATGGTGGCAGCAGTTTGTACTTGATTGGCCATAGCCATTCCGGCTGTAACCGCTGCAGCAGCAGATATCGCTACGGCTGTCACTATAGCCGCTGTGATCCCAAAATCTCTGCGGACTCTAAGTAGCTCAACAATAGGGAATTTATCAGGATCCGCAGTGACCGGGATTGGGACGAAAGTTGGAATTTTCATAACCACTGCTATAGTCCAGGAACCATTCCAACACTCAGATAAGAGACAGGTAGTATGAGAACAATCCAGCATCTCCGATGAGGTGGCCTCAGCCAAAAGGAATAAGAAAGGGGATTGGACACAGACCATTGCAGGAGGCAATGCGGCATTATACAACAGAGAGTTGAATGAAACAGATGTAAGTCTATTACCTTGTTCACTTTCCCTAACAGTACCAGAAATATTAGCCAGCCAACTTTTGGCTCCTAGCAACTGAGCCAATGCAGAAATATCGGCTGAAGCCCCCTTTTTATTAGAAATCAGCCATTGAAACCAGGACCAACCTACTCCTGTAGAGGAGCTGGCACTATTGTTAAAGTTATAAACATACCTCTTAAGAGAGGGGGAAAGGGAGAAACCTTTAGCAACTTGATGTTTCTCCCAAGAATGATCCTGACAAGGCGTAAATGTTGGGGGGAAACCAAGATTAGGGGAACAGTAAGGAGAGGCCTTAAAATGAGTGGCCTTATAAATACTACTAGAAGAAGGAGGCACTGGGATTAGTACCTCGGAGATAATAGCCCAGGTAGTTATGTTAAGAGCAGAGCTGCTGTTTGCGGGGGTCCCTGAGCCTGATTGCTTCCCCGAAGCTACTTTGCTCAATACAGCACTGATAATGCTTCCTGAGACCTGATTGGACCGCAATGGTTCCTCCCAGTTAGTCAAATTTTTGGTCTTAAGGCTAATGCAATTAGCGTTTTTAAGGCTGAAACAAAAAACTCCTGTAAGATTAACTTGAGATTGATTAAAAATTCTCTCCATGTCCCCTCTAGGAGAGGCACAGGGAGCAGACATCTCACATGAGGTAGAAAAAAGAGTGGGGAGGACATTAGAATTACCATGAACCGGCATCGGCATTGGCCATGCCCGTGCCACTGCCCACCACTGCATTGGTGTCGCCTGTGCCATCGGCACCAGCACCAGAGCCAGAGCACTTAGCAGAATGAAGATCCTCATCACAGGATTGTTGTGGTATCTCTTGTTGCTGGTCAGTTGATGTCGAGACTCTTCTTGTCAAGCGTTCAGGGACCCACAACGGTTCCGTACGATCCTGGGGAAAAACACATACAGATCCTCGTGCCCATGTCAGCACGGGGTCAGGGCCGTTCCATTGGCCCGTAAGAACATCCTTCCACTTAACATAGCCAATCACAGAGGGCTGAGGGGACACATGTCTATCGGCCGCAGAGCGACCATGAATATCCAAATTCAAAAAATTAATGGTAAAGAGAGCTAAGGACAGGCGTTCTTTAGGAGTGTGTTCAGCTCCTATTCCCCCTTTTTGTTTTTGTAAAGTTTCCTTTAAGGTGCGATGAGCACGCTCAACAATGCCTTGTCCTTGAGGATTATAAGGCAAACCATGAGTAAGTTGCACTCCCATAGTAGAACAAAAAGCTGTAAATTGTCTGCCAGTATAAGCAGGTCCATTATCAGTCTTAAGGGATGCAGGTGCACCCCATGCTGCCCATGCCTCTAAACAGTGAGTAATGACATTACGTGCCTTTTCTCCCGATAAAGCAGAAGCATGGATAATTCCAGAGCACGTATCAACGGAAACATGCACATACTTAAGGTTACCAAAGTCAGGTATATGTGTCACATCCATTTGCCAAACAACCAATGGCTTTAATCCCCGTGGGTTTACTCCATAATTAGGGGGATGAAGAAATGTGACACAATGGGGACATTGCAATACTATCTGTCGAGCATCCGCTCTTGAAATGGAAAAACGCCTGCGCAACGTTAATGCATTAACATGGAAGTTTTGGTGAAACAACTTAGCCCCCTCTAAGGAGGAAGCCAAGCATATCAATTGACTTCTAGTGGCTAAGTCCGCACAGGCATTACCTTGGGATAACGGACCAGGAAGAGAGGTGTGAGCCCTGATGTGCATTGGATAAAAAGAAGCAGTGCGGTTAGAGATAAGCTGTTGAAGCTGAGTAAAGTAAACAGACACATTGTGGGCATCACTAATAGTTCCCACGGCCTCCAGGACTTTTAGTGCTTGTACCACATAACTGGAGTCCGAAATAAGATTAAAAGGAAAAGAACACTGTTTAAAAACTTCAATAACAATTTGTAGTTCTACCCATTGTGGATTTCCAGGAGCAAATTGATGCTGGATAGGGGGAGAGTCATTAATTACGTAGGCTCCCATTCCAGACTTGGAACCATCAGTAAAAATGTTAACAGCCCCCTCTATGTTTGGGCATGGAAAGCTCTCCTCGAAACACCCCCACCGTACGGCGGCGGGTCCGGAGGATTTTTTTTTTTTTTTTTTCTTCTTCTGAGCTCCTGTTTATTTTTGTTCCCTTCTCCCATAGTTAAACTCCCTAGCTGCCGAGACAGTCTCCTGAGCTCCTCCTTCTCATCCTCCTCCTCTTCTGACCCACTTTTGCATGGGAGTGTGCGCAGTGTACTAAGATCTGGATACAAGCGTTTCCTCCCCCGTTTCTCGCTCTGCACATTCCCCTCCTCCTGAAATATTTCACTCCGTGCCAGAGACAATCTCCTCCTCCCCTGTTTCTCGCTCCGCACACTGCCATCCTCCTGAAATACGTCACTGCCTGCCGGAGATAATTGTTTCCTCCCCTGTTTCTCGCTCTGCACACTCCCACCCTCCTGAAATACCTCACTGCCTGCCATTTCTGATCTTTCTTCATGTAACTGCTGTAAAACTTCTTGTCCTTTAGTAAGTGCTTCCTGACATCTGCTATCTGTGAGGCAACTACGAATCATCTTCCAAAGGGGTATCACCCCACCCTCTAATATGCCCTGCTCAGAAGCAAAGTCAAGGTCTGTGCCTAACTTATCCCAGCTAGGCAGAGTAAAGCTGCCCCAGAACGGAAACCACGATGCAGCAATATCTGTCTTCTGTAAAAATCTCTGTAAAGTACTACGTTTCACTTTTAGGCTCTTGGAATGTAACAGGTTATCTAGGGCCAGGAGAAGCGGACTTGAAGATACGGCACCCATGACACAACAAAAGACACACAACAAACAAGAGTGAAAGTAAGAGCAAAAGTACACAGTGCAGCTGCAATAAGATTTAATGCTCTCTCTGGCTTTACAGAGGAGCTGCCGCCTTGACAGCGGGTCCTAAATTACCTAGGACTAATCTCCGCTTTAACCGGGGTCCCAATTAACCTGGGACTAATCTCTGCTTTAATCGCAGGTCCCAATTAACCTGGGACTAATCTCCGCTTTGATGCGGGTCCTACTTATCTAGGACTGATCTTCCGCTTTACCTGCGGGTCCCACCTTACCTGGGGACTAATTGGTGCACCACCCCTGACTGCTGAAAGTTCTGGTTCCCGGGTCTCTCGGCACCACTTGTCGCGACCCCTTGCCCGCAAGGAAGAGGCAACTCAGGAATCTTCTTTCAGCAGTTTATTCAGGCCTTGATTTAAGTCTCTTTTAGTGACTCCCTTTCTTTCTTCTTTCTCCCTCCCACCGAGGGCCCAAGCACAGCCTAATAAAGCCCCCCACGTACCAATCTTAAGCCGCCGCGTGAATCTTTCTTATAGGGTGGCAAGAGATATCGTGCCAACTCTCCACAAAGGAATTTGATTTATCACAGGCCACAGTGGAAGCCGGCGCCATCTTCTAATGGCGGCCACAATTTACAACAATGGCTTACTACAGCATGGTGTATAGTTGAATTTGCCTTTTGCATTATGTAGTGTAGGAGTTATAAATCTAGTCAACTTTTGTTGAAATTGTTCTCCATGTGTTTTTAAAGTTAACAAATATGTGAATTCCTGTCTCCCTTTCTCTGTAGCCTATTTGCACATGTATTTTTTTATGCACATATAGAATCCCAGAAGGTACAACACATACATTCTTGTGAAGTGGTTGACTTGGCAGATACACATTGTGAGAAGAGATCACTTCTCCTAAATGCTGTTGGAAGTTAAAATTCGAACTCTCTGTGAGCTTCCTAGTTTAACAACATTATACATAAATCCATGTTCAGTAAAATGAATATTTTTGAAACTGTGGATGATATATATTTCATGGTGAATTTCAATTGGCATATATATTGCTACTTTTTAATGTCTGTGTGCATGTGTGTGTGTATATATATATATATGTGTATATATATATATATATATATATATATATATATATATATATATATATATATACAAACTTTCCAGATTTTTCAAAATATGAAATACATGTGTCTTATTATACATTTCCTAAATTCATTCATATTCATATATGTGAATTTATAATCAACTTTTCACAAGATTATCGTTAGAAATATTCATCCACCTGAAATACGTATTTGTTTCCTAGTACTGAAAACTATCTTCAGTGAATGGTGCCTACAAATCCTAAAATTAATACAGTAACTGACCCTGGTTAACATCAATGCAAATTGATTCCTATGGGACATGATGTGTATTTTGACGTTCATTTTTATTCAAAACTGGTACATTACTATTTCTTCAGTTTATGCACATAATAGGATATATATTTCATCCACAAGTTCGCGAATTTAGAGGCATTTGTTTCACTTTCAATCACTTCCTGCTTCAGAACACATGTATTTTTTCATGGTTCTTGACTGGTCTTTTCATGAGACTTCTTTCCAAACACATTATTTTTGATTTCCATAATCACTTTTGAAGCAAAACTCACACACTTTTCATGATAAACCATAACCTTAATTTTACCATTAGATGTATAACTAGTTGGAATGAATGTATGTATATCAATATAAGATTTCTTATATATTTTAAGATACGAATCCAATGCATTATATAAAGTGGAACCAGTTATATTATTTATTAACAGTATGGTCTATTCATGCATTAGCTCTATATTCATAGACACAAGGTACACGTCTTTGTACCCCCAATACTAACTTATTAATCTTCAAAATATTGCTCACAGAAATGATGGAAAAATTACTCATGTCACCTGATCTACATATACATTTTATCACAGTAATATTCTGGACACAAAATGCAAGGTTCACACTTATTATTGTACCAAAGCCTAAATTGAAAATGAACATGGATTACTAAACACAGCCATGTCCAGGTTGCCTAATGCTCTCAAATATCAATCCAATTAGTGACTACATATTGGTTTCTCCTAAGATCATATATTCAAATTCAACCCTATTGAAAATGTCTAATCCTATCACCCACTTTATACTTTGCCTTATTTCGTAATATCTCTATTGATATCTGTTTTCCTACATATTTTCTCCGGTTCACTATTTTGACTGACTCTTCACATGGGCTAACATTTACATTCACACTCTAAACAAAACCCTATTGATAAAGAATATTTTTTTCCAAAACCTATACTCACTCTTCTTCCTAAACCTAACAACTATCTTCCTAATCCTACCGACTATCCCTTTTTGACTGAATGTTCTTTTCTACACCCAATCATCAAAGTAAACATTGGGCGAGCTTCGGAGGAAGAGACCACCAAAAGACTATCTCATGCAACAGCAAAGGGTTTATAGGGGGTCAGCATACAGGGGGTCCGAGCTCACTTGAATAGAGCAGAGAGCCCTGAGAAGAGCTTAAGCAGAGCTTATATACTTTCTTTGGGGAGGGCAGGGAGCGAAGTTTATTGATGGGTGAGGGAGAGTGGGCGGTTTGCATTCAACCGGGTGAGGGAGTACATTCTGCAGTTTGGCATTTGGGGACAGGACATTCTGGGAACAAGATTAGCAAACAGTTCTCAAGATTTCAACAGTGTTTTGTTAAGCATACAGAAAAAAAAGTGACAAGTACATATTTTATTAATCTTTCATTCCCCACTTCTTCTTCTAGCTACTTTTAATCATAAAAGTGATCATTGGGGGGTGTCACATTCTATGTCTGCTAGTGGGGTATTACCATAAGTTTAACTTGTCCAATTTGAGCTTAGAGAAAAGAAATTACACGGTTGAGCAAACAGGGTTTTATAGTTAGCAATAATATGGAGATTATTATCAGACAGGCCAGGGTTGATAAAAAAGTAGTCAAACAGGGGGACTAGGTGAACCAAGACTCAAACCACTTTTTTTGGTCCTCTCACTCTCTCATTGACGCTCTTCAAGGTGTCTTTTTAATTTAATCATTTTTTTTTTACAACTACATTATGCTCGGAATAAACACAAAATTCTTCACAGGAAGTGACAAATACCTATTTTATTAACCTTTCACTTCCGACTATCCCTTTTTGACTGGATGTTCTCTTCGACATTCAATCATCGAAGGTACAAGGTCCTATGCCATTGTATATTGATTAATCTGACACATCTGTGCACAACCTAATTCAAAGCTAAGTATTCCAATCAAGGGCCCAATGCTCTTTTGGGCTTCAAATCTTACCTATATTTCTGTTTTCATACATATATTTCACCTATATATTCTCATACATATCGCAGGTTCCCAATACCATTATTCATCCAGCAGAATAATTCCTAACCCAAATCACACATGTTATTAACCCTAACCATACACTGTTCCCTCAATCTAACATTACAGAACAGCAGGGACAGAGTTGGTCTTACAATACAGGAATGTAGTGGATCTTCCACCTGCTGAAAACCTCAAAGGTCCATGCAGAAATGATCCCTGGAGAACATGTAGGCAACTATGAAGGACGTGAGAGAGCAAAAGTCATATTCCATGAAAAACAACCTGGTAAGGATGAAGGGTTGTGTCTCATTCACCCTCTGTCCTTAATGTAGAAAAGATGGACCAACCAAGGCCTTTGTGGAGAGCTGTTCCTGGGTTCCTATGGTTGAGATACCTATCTAACTTGTGAAAGTGTCAGAGGAAGTATGGAAGCAACTGTTCGGAAAAAGTGGTTGCTAAGGCAGTCACCTCATTCAGTTTCTGAAGGAAGTGACCTCACCTCACTTCCTTGGTGATGGAACTCTGTGAACTTGGGATCCAGGAAGTCAGGCATCCAGAACCAGTCCAATTCCCAGTACAGTGGGATCACTTGTTTAAATTTACCAAGGACAGAGTCAGTCTTTCTTGGTACCTACTGATGGGAGGATGGCCAAATGCCAGGAAAGTTTGAAGACTGGCCTTTGCAGAGAAAGCAAGAAGTGGCTCACCACAGGCTCCTGATATTTCACAGAGTTGGCCAAGGAGACCAGATCTGAGAAAGGACAGGCCATTTCTGGGGAACATAGTATAGCCCACCATTCAGAGGACACTCTGGATAGTCACAGACTTACTTTGGGGAAGGAGGTGCCTTTTTCAGTGTGTGTGTGAGTTTGTGGTTTTGTCTTATATTCTGAGAATAGGTAGGGAAGGCGGCTTGCTTGGTTTGGAGTGGAATGTTTCTAGAAAGTCTTTTGACAAGGCGAGTGTTTCTATGTCTGTGTATCCCACTGTGTCCGTGGTTGTAGACATTAGAAAAGAGAATGAATCAATGGATGTGTCCTGTCTAGTAGAAAGCTTCCCAGCATTTATCCTACCCATTATAGAAATGGATTTCAGGTTGCCTTATCGATGGACAACATGTACTGTCTTCCTAAGTTCCTGTTTTCTTCCTGAATTCTGGCCACTCTCCAGAATAGGCTCATGGTTTTGTGTCCGAAATATGTACCACCTCCAAACTCTGTGACATGGCCATGTAATCCATAGCTGAAGGGAATGGCAAGCATCTCAGAAAACTCAGATATCAGTGTGACCAGGAAAGTCTCAGTGGAGAAACCCTGCTTTGGCCCTTTTGCTTACCTATTGTTCTGTTGCCCTGAATGTCAGGATGGTCTTTGCCTCAGGCCACCCTTTGTGAAGCCTGAAGAAAACAGTTTTAAAATGGAAATGAATGGGCATCACCTGTGGCTCTTTGCTTAATTACTTTGGAAAGGAATGTCTCTGAATCAGCCTCTTGCCCCTGTGTGAGGCTGTGGCTTAGATTATCAGTATCGGATGGATCTAAAGAAAGATCCAATGTGTGCATCCAAAACCAAAATGGCAAAAAATCAGTCATTGTGGATGAAGTCTCTTGCCTTCCTCTGTTTGGTTCTTGACCTCCATCAAGGGAGTATTGGGATTTTTTGGGTCAAATGAGTTCTTCCAATACCTGCAAAGGTGCTTGGGTTTAATAATGACTCCAAATCACATAAGGAATCTATACCTGACAGTCAGTAGGCCTCAAATTGCAGAAACAGAGCAGTATTAATGGCAGAACTATGTGATCAATCCTGGTTCACAGGAAGGGTGTCCAGGCCACCCTGAATTTAGGCAAATGAGGGGAAGGGAGCTTATTATGGACACTCTATTGGGCTGTGCCATTTAAGGAAACCTCCAGCCAGAGGTTATGATGAGTGACTATATGGATGTAGATGAGGGCCATGTGGGATTGTTTTGATTTTAATTGTGGTAACTTGTGCGGCTTTTGGATGAGATGACTGTGTTCACCTGGGCTTTAACACTGGCGTGATTCTCCTAAGAGACTGAGTTCTGTAACTGACTTCAGAGTAGTAATTGCTTTGGAAATGGATATGTTTTAATCAGCCTCTTGGCCCTGTTTGAGGCTATGGCTTAGATTATCAGCACCAGATGGATCTAAAGAAAGATCCCATGTGTGCATCCAAAACCAATATAGCCAAAATAGCAGTAATTGTCGATGAACTCTCTCACCTTCCTCTGTAAGGTTCTGAAAGAATAAAAGAAATTGAAATTGAAATGTAAAGAACCAGGTTTTGTAAAGTTTCCAAGCTGCACTCAGCACCTGAAATTCCTGTGGCAGTTAAGACAATTCCCGGATTTGCACTTTAGATGTGTGTTGAAATCTTCCCTGAGGACCTAGTTACTTAACAGCCCCTCCCCAGAAACCATGCAGCTCACCACGTATACATCACAGTGCATCCACCAATCAATTTAAATGTATACCCCTTCTTAGGGCTGACCAATCACCCCCTGCCCAACCTGTTCCCGCCAATGAATGTGCTAATCATGTTTTAGAGTTGTTATTTGATTTTCCCGTGGAATATGATGATTTGCTAAAGGAGGCTATGATGTGTGTAAAGTCCCTACCCTCTCTAAAGAATGTATATAAACTCCGCTCGAGTGGTTCTTAGGGCTCTTTGTTCTTTGCTCCTCTGAAGTGAGCCCTGAGCTCCAGCACGCTATACCCCCAATAAACCCTTTGGTGTTGCATGAGAAAGCCTGTTGGTGGTCTTTTCCTCCGATGTTCGCCCCACCTTTTCATCTGGAGGCCCCAGGTGAGATATCCAGCGCAGCGGACGAAAGACCCCAAGGGACTCCTCTCAGGGTAAGAAAGGCGCCTCTTTCTGGTTTCGGGTTTCAGGTGAGGGCTTGGCAAAGTGGCTGTCGGTGAAGAGCATTAGCTCTCTCTGACGGTGGCTGGCAGACGTGTCACAGAGCTACTGGCCACGTCCCTGGGGGACACTCCAGAGGATGAGGGAAATCAAGGAATATTAGTTTCCTCAACTCGGTTATATTTTGCTTCAGGATTCGGTTTGCCAGCCCATCAGGTTTTGCTGGCTACACAGTTTTGTTCATTGTCCCGAACTCATGTTGAGTTTACTGTCTGTCTTTATTGTCTAACCCATCAGGTTTTGCCAGTTACTGAGTTCTAATATTTGTCTTGGACCCATGTTAAACGTTTACTGTTTGTCTTTGTCTGTGTTGCGTTTGTGTCTTCACTGTCTCTTTTTGAGTAACTCCCATTATGGGACAAAGCACTTTCTTGCTTCTGTCGCTGACCCTTGATCATTGGACTGATGTCCGCTCAAGGGCCCAGAATCATTATTTTTCAGTTAAATGTCAGACCTGGCAGACTCTCTGTGCTTCAGAATGGCCCATTCTCAAAGTCGGGTGGCCCGCAGAAGGATCCTTCTACTTCCCTCTAATCCGAAAAGTCAGAGATATTGTCTTTCAGCCGGGACCACGTGGCCACCCAGATCAACAGCCATATACCCCTTCCCCAGGATCCTATCATTCAAACCTTCCGTTCCCTCCCCATCTTCCCCCCATTCTTCCTGAGTCACAAGACTGGACAATCCTCCCCCTCCTTATCCTCTACCCTCGCTCCCCAACCGCCAACACATTCCAGATGATTCTCCCACCACTGACTCAGCCTCTCCGCCACTAGAGGCAATTGGGCCAGACCCAAGCCCTCCAAGGGACTTCTCCACAGCAGCAGCAGCCCCTCCTTTGCTGGTGGAAGCTGGGCCACCTGAAGAAACCCGCCAGCTACGGAAAATAGAAAACTCAGAAGCCACTGTGATGCTCCCTCTTCGTCCTTATGGGCCCATGAACCGACAAAACTGGGACCCCAACACCTTTGAAGGTTGGTAGCATTTGTCCACTTATCACCGGGCTCTAATAGCGGGGCTCCGAGTGGCCGCCAGAGGGCCGACTAATTTGGCCATGGTAAGAGAGATAATCCAAGGTCCTAATGAGTCTCCCTCTATGATTCTGGAGAGAATTATGGAAGCAAATAGAAAATATACTCCTTTTGATCCTCAGGCAGAGGACAAAAAAACCTCTGTTGCAATGGCCTTTATCCAGCAGGCTGCCCTAGATATTAAGAGAAAGTTACAACGTCTAGATGGATTACAAGATATGACCTTAAGAGATTTAGTCAGAGAAACCGAGAAAGTATATTATAAGAGAGAAACTGAGGAGGAATGGGAACAGATGAGAGAGAAGGAAAGGGAACAAAAGGAGGATGAAAGGAGCAAAAGGCAGACTAAATCATTGGCTAAGGTTTTGGTCAGAGCAGCAAATAGACCAGAAGTTAAAAAGCACGGAGACATGAAGGGATACATGGGCCCATGCCAAAGGCTGCCCCTGGCCTCAGATCAATGTGCCTACTGTAAAGAAAAAGAAAACTTGGACAAAGAGTGCCCCAAAAAGAGGCAGAGAAACCAGTATAGGACGAGACTTGAAGGATCCAGCCACTGCCTCACCCTGAAGTCGTATGGTTTACGAACGAGAGCAGCTTCCTCCAAGATGGTACGTGGTGGGCTGGAGCAGCAGTAGTTAGCAAAACTAATGTCATCTGTTTCTCTGGTCTCACAGAAGAGACATCAGTCCAAAAGGCAGAACTGATTGCCCTTACGAAAGCATTGGTACTAGCAACAGGCAAAAGGGCCACCATATACACTGATAGCCGCTATGCATTTGCCACTGCAAATGTGCACGGGGCTATTTACCAGCAAAGGCAGCTATTAACCTCCGCTGGGAAAGAAATAAAGAAATAAAGAACAAAGATATGATCCTCCACCTTCTCTCAGCAGTGCAGGGCCCTATGGACCTAGGCATAGTGCACTGTCCAGGGCACCAGAAGGGAAACGACCCCGTGGCGGTTGGAAACAGAAGGGCAGATGAGGAAGCTAATTGGCAGCCCTAAACGGAGTGCCTCTGTTCACTTTTTCCACACCGGGGGGAACAACAATCAGGAGACTTGGCCGCACCAGAACATTCAGGCAACTTATCATCTGAGGAGACAGATACAGAACTCTGGGAACCTACAGAGCCAAGTACACAATTTTCAAAAGCCCACCTTTATCTCAAAGACATACACCAGCTCACCCACTTAGACTCTAAGAAGTTAAAGGCACTCTTAAAGGACCAAAGGAAGGAATTATTATTGACTGACTCACAGAGGAAAGAAATAACTGCGCAGGTGACTACAGCTTGTCAAGTTGGCCAATTAGTTAATACTTACCCATCGAAGCTTACTTCAGGGAAGCACTTATGAGGAATCAGACCAGGACAATTCTGGGAAGTGAGCTTTGCTGAAATAAAGCCAGCAAGGATTGGACTTAAATGTCTCCTAGTCTTTGTAGATACTTTTTCAGGATGGGTCAAAGCCTTCCCCATGAAGAAGGAAACGGCTCAGCTGGTGGTCAAAAAGATCCTAGAAGACATTTTCCAAGGTTCAGCCTGCCTAAGGTAATAGGGTCGGATAAGTGACCGGTATTCATGGCCCAGGTAAGACAGGGATTTGCCAGGACCCTGGGGATTAATTGGAAGTTACATTGTGCTTATAGACCCCAGAGCTCAGGACAGGTAGAAAGGATGAATAGAACCATCATAGAGACCTTAACGAAATTAAGCTTGGAGACTGGCATGAAAAATTGGACTCTGTTCCTAAGTTATGCACTGTTTTGTGCAAGAAATACCAAATCTTCCTCTTTGTGTAACCTCACCCCTTATGAAATTCTCTATGGTGCCCCTCCTTCAGTAAGGGACCTAACCCCAACTAGGAGACTTAATGATTCCTTTCACACCCCTTTGCTTGACAGACTTAAAGCCCTTGAACAAAACCAGCACCCAGCGATACCTGTGGAAACAGTTGGCCTCTGCTAATCAGCCAGGAGATGAGGGAACCCCACATCGATATCAAGTGGGAGAGTTCATCTACGTGAGATGGCATCAGGTGTCATCCCTGGAACCCCGCTGGAAAGGACCATACCAGGTGCTGCTTATAACACCCACAGTGGTGAAAGTGGATGAGATCACTTCATAGATCCATACCACCCATCTCATGCCTGCACCCTGTACAGACTCTGGCTGGAAACTGAAACAGACTGGTAACCATCTCAAGTTGCGTGTCCGTCATGTGGGTAGGGCTATGGATTCTTCCCCTGACCATCAGCAGTCCTAATCCCCATCAGCCTGTTCAGCAACGATGGCAAGTTATAAATCCTACTGGGCAAGTAGGGTGGTGTATTTCACATACAGCCCCCTTATGGAATTGGTGGCCATCTCTCCCCCCGGACATTTGTCAGCTTCCCATAGGCCTCTCTGACTGGGATCTCCCTGACATAGAGGACCCCACACAGATCCCACTCAAATGCAAACCAGGGCAACATAGACCACTTTACCCCATGAATTATGGATGTCATCTCCCCAAGCTCATGTGTAAACTAGCCAGTCAAGACTATTATGTGTGCCCAGCAGATTTCCAAAGTCGCAAACAGGCCCAAACCTGTGGAGGACCCAGTAACTTTTATTTTAGATCTTGGGGTTGTGAACAAACGGAAGCTGCATGGTGGAACCCAAACTCCCCAGACAGCAAGATTTGGGTAGGATGAAATGACACCTAGATTGATCCCAAGAAATGTGCCGCTAGCCAAGTTGTGTCAAAAACTCGCTGTGGAAAGAATAGTCTATGTTACCCCCTCAATATAACTTTCACTTCCAAAGGAAGGGGCTACCTCAGAACAAAATGGCCTATGAGAAATACGTGGGGAATGCAATTCTATATTTATGGCCCCGGTTATGACTTTGGTCTCTGGTTCACCCTCCAGCTTAAAAAGAAAGAAAATCCCACAGCAATAGGGCCCAATCCCCTCAAGCCAGGAATTAAGCCTCCTAAACCTCCCATGCCTAGATCTACCAGAACCCCTCTACCATCTCATAATTCCCGGTTTCCGTCTTTGCCTACTTCCCCAGTCCAGAGTGCAGCTGACTCCACCCCCTGGGAACTAATTAAAGGAATGTTTATGGTACTGAACTCCACACAGTCAGAACTCATTGCTTTTCAGCCCAGGTATTTGACAGCTCTGTAAATTATTGTGTAATGGTGCAGATACTCCCCAGGGTGCTCTATCATGATGCAGAATCATTCGAAGGTCTACTTGGGGGACAAACAACCCAATTTCACCGGGAGCCATTGTCCCTTACTCTATCCATCCTATTGGGGAAAGGAGGTCCTGCAGGAGTGGGTATGGGAACAGCTGCTATGATCCGTGGGTCACAACAATTGGCCCAATTAGAAACATCAATAGATCAAGACTTGAAGACGTTAGAAACCTCTATCACAGTGCTGCAGGAATCCTTAACCTTTCTCTCTCTCTGCATTTGTTTTACAGAACAGGGGAGGACTAGATTTCCTCTTCATGAGGGAGGGGGTCTCTGTGCGGCACTGAGAGAATACTGTTGTTTTTATGCTGACCCTACTGGAGTTGCAAAATAACCCATGAGTAAATTAAGAAAATAACTTGAATAGCGCCAGAGAGAAAGGGAGATTCAACAAGGGTGGTTTGAGTCATGGTTTACCCAGTTCCCCTGGTTAACTACACTCCTATCAGACTTAGCTTGACCCCTGATCATCCTTAAGGTGTTGCTAACTGTGGGACCTTGTTTGCTTAACCGCATAGTTTCCTTATTACAGGCTCAGATTGGGTAGGTAAAACTCATGCTAATCAGACAGAAATATGCTCCACAGGCAGAAATAGAATTTGAGACGCCAGAATAATTATGAAACATTACTTTTAAGATTAAAAGTAGTCAGAAAAGGAGTGGGAAATGAAAGAATAAAATATATTGAAATTGAAATGTAAAGAACCAGGTTTTGTAAAGCTTTCAAGCTCCACTCAGAACCTGAAATTCCTGTGGCACTTAAGACAATTCCCAGATCTTCCTATTAGATGTGTGTTGAAATCTTCCCTGACCAGCTAGATACTTAACACCCCTTCCCAGAAACCATGCAGATCTGCACGTATACATCTCAGGGCTTCAACCAATCAGTTTAAATGTTAACCCCTTCTCAGGGCTGACCAATCACCCACTGCACGACCTGTTCCCGCCAATGAATGTGCTAATCATGTTTTAGAGTTGTTATTTGATTTTGCTGGGGTATAAGATGATTTTCTAAAAGAGGCTATGATGTATGTAAAAACCCTGCCCTCTCCATAGAATGTATATAAACTCTGCTCAAGTTGTTCTGGGGCTCTTTGTTCTTTGCTCCTCTGAAGTGAGCTCTGAGCCCCAGCATGCTGGACCCACAATAAACCCTTTTGGGGTGGCATGAGACAGTCTCTTGGTGGTCTTTTCCTAAGACGTTCGTCCGAACTTTTCAGTTCCTGACTTCCATCAAGTGAGAATAGGGATCCTTTGGGTCAAAAGAGTTCTTCAAAGCCCTACAGTGGATAGTCCATAGGGGCTTGGGTTTTGTCATGACTCCAAATCACAGAAAGAATCAATACCTGACAGTCAGTAGGCCTCAAATTGGAGAAGCAGGGCAGTATTAACGGCAGGGCTATTTGATCATTCCTGGTTCAAAGGAAGGGTGTACAGTCCACCCTGATGTTAGGCAAATGAGGGGCAAAAGAGCTTATTTTGGACACTGTCTTGGGCTGCACACCTTATGGAAACTTTCAGCCAGAGGTTATGATGAGTGTCTATATGGAAGAATATGAGGCCCATGTTGGAGTGTTTTGATTTAATTGCGGTCATTTGTGTGGCGGTTGGAAGAGATGCCTGGGTCCTCTTGGGCCTGAACACTGGTGTGATTCCCCTTAGAGACTGAGTGCTGGAACGGACCTCAGAGAAGTGTTGCCATGAATTGTGTTGGGATTTTAGGAGGCCTCGCATGAGAATTGCCCTTGGAAAATGCGATCAGGGTCGCTTTCCACAGAGACTGGAAATCTCAGCCAGGATATCACATGATTTTATTCTGAAAGACTTGGCAACCATAATTGAGAGTCAAAACACACATGGACCTCACATGTAGACCTCAATGGGCCTGGCTTCATATGACCTTTTGGCCACTCTTTGGGAACCCTTGCCTGTGAGAGTTCTCCAGATCTTTCAATGAAATGAGCTTTCTCACCATTTAAGGGTTCCTAAATGAATTGAAATCCACAGTGCCTCCAATTTCATCCTTGAAAAATGGCTATATAAATACCATTAAATTTTTGAAATTTCAATGACCTGGTGGCACTGGAGAAACTTTGGGTGTCCTCTTGCTGATCATGAGTATACCAGAGAGTGCCTTGATTGACTGGGTTTCCTGAAAATGGTGTAGAACAGAGAAGCCTATAGGTTGGATCCTGCTGAGTAGTGGGCCTAGAGAAGTGGTGGGCATATGTGTGATAAAACATCTGTGGTAGGGGAATGAGGATCTACCATTGGATTCCAAATTGCTTGGGACTGACATGGTGCAGCCAGCATAAATTTCTATTTAAAGGCATCTTGATATATGGAGAGGTTTCAAGGCAATGTTCAGAATCAGCTTGCTATGTTCAAGGGGGTAAACTATGTGGGTTAGAAACCTGGTTGGTGCATTCTCCTGCAGAACCTGACCCACCACACGTGACATAACTCCCACCAGCACTGTGTCCCAGTTGAGCTCCATGTATTTGGTGAAGCAAATACCAAACTCCCAGTGCAGGAGCAAGAAACACAATGGAGAGTGGAAGAGAAATAAATGACTATACAGTCCACACAGGGAGACACTTAGCCACCAGTGGCCACAGTATACCCACAAAAAGAGAATCCAGCACTCTTCCCTCATGTTCATTGGAATATTACAATTTATGTCCTCTAGGTCACATAGATGCTGACCCAGCTTTGATCATCTCACTAGAAAAAAAGCAAAAGCTCCTGACAACAACATATATTTCAAGTGCCCAAACTCAGAGGCAGTTTCTCAAGAAGTCATTAGGCCAGCAGAGCTCCATTATTGTGGAGTGTTTACCCTGTCCCTTACTTTTGGAAACTCCTCTACCATGTCCATGGTTGTGAACTCCTTATCATATTCCATTCCAGATAAATATTCACAGATTTTCTAACACTTCTCCTCTAATTGTGTCTTACTTGGGGTGAAGGTAATGTCAAGGCATTGTTCTGGATGAAAGTGGGAAGATTTTTGTGTAGCACATATTTGCATACACATTGGATAAATTTTCCAATTTTCCATTCAAAATACTGAATCCCTGACATTAACACATACTCTACTAGATTCTGAATACTAATCCTAATATGTTGGAGAAAAATAACCCAAAAAGAATAGAACTACAAGCAGTTCAGAGGAGGCATGGTGTATAGTTGGACTTGCCTTTTGCATAATATAGGGTAGGAGTTATAAATCCAGTCAATTTTTTTTTGGAAATAGTTCTCCATATGTTTTTAATGCCTATTCAGGACCTGTATTTTTATATGCACATATAGAATCCTACCTGTTACCACACGTTCATTCTTGTGTGGTGGCTGAATTGGCAGATACAAATTCTGACAAGGGATCACTCCTCCTAAACGCTGTTGGAATTGAAAATTCAACCTATGTGTGAGCTTCCTAGTTGAACAACATTATACATAAATCCATGTTCAGTAAAATGAATTTATTTGAATCTGTGCATGATATATATTTCTTGGTGATTTTCAATTGACATATAGTGCTACTTTTTAATGTCTGTGTATATGTGTGTGTGTGTGTGTGTGTGTGTGTGCATGAGTGTGTATATATATATATATACACACACACACACACACGCACACACACACTCTCCAGATTATTCAAAATATGAAATATATGTGTCTTATTTTACACTTCCTAAATTTTTCATATTCATGAATGTGGATTTATAATAATCTTTTCACAAGATTATTCTGAGAAATATTCACATACCTTACTAGAGTCTGACAACTAATCCTAAGATGATGGAGAAAAATAATGCAAACAGAATAGAAATACAAGAAGTTCAGTGGAGGCATGGTGTATAGTTGGACTTGCCTTTTGCATGATAAACGCTAGGTGTTATAAATCTAGTAAATTTTCAATTGAAATAATTCTTCATGTGTTTTTAAAATTAACAAATATGTGAATTCCTGTATCCCTTTCTCTGTATCCTATTCATCACATGTATTTTTACATGCACTTATAGAATCCTACCTGGTATCACAGGTACATTTTTGTGAGGTGGCTGACTTGGCAGATACAAATTCTGAAAAAGATCACTCCTCTTAAATGCTGTTGGAAACGAAAATTCAACCTATGGTTGAGTCCCCTGGTAGAACAACAATATACATAAATCCATGTTCAGTAAAATATATGTTTTGTCATCTGTGAATAATATATATTTATTGATGAATTTTGATTGGCATATATATTACTACTTTTTAATGTCTCTGTGTGTGTTTTGTGTATATATAAATATGTGTGTATATATACAAATACACACTCTCCAGATTTTTCAAACTATGAAATATATGTGTCTTATTTAAATTCCCTAAATTCATTCATGTTTATGGACTTGGATTTATAATCAACTTTTCACAAGATTATTCTCAGAAATATCCATCCACCTGAAAAACATATTTGTATCCTAGTACTGAACACTAAGTTGAATGAATGGTGCATACAAAAACTAATATTTCTACAGTAACTGACCCAGTTTAACATCAATGCAAGTAGATTCCGATGGGACAAGGTGTGTATTTTGACGTTCAATTTTATTCAACACTGGTACTTAATATTTCTTCATATAATGGACATCATAGGATATATATTTCATCCACAAATTCACAAATTTATGGGCATTTGTTTCACTTACAATCAATTCCTGCTTTTGAACACATGTATTTCTCCAGGTGTCTTGATTGGTCTTTTCATTAGACTTCTTTCCAAACACATTTTTTTTCGATTTCCATAATCAATTTTGAAGCAAAACTCACACACACTTCATGATAAACTATAACCCTAATATTACCAATAGATATATAACTGGTTTGAATGAATGTATGTACATAAATATAAAATTTCCTGTATATTTTCAGATATCAATTCAATCCATTATTTAAAGTTGAAAACAGTGATACTATTTATTCACAGTATGGTTTAGTCATGCATTATCTCTATATTCATAGCAAAAGGGTGCACCTATTTGTACCCCCAATACTAATTTATATGTCTTCAATATATTGCTCCTAGAAATGGTGGAAGAAATACTCATGTCATCTGATCTACATATATATTTTATCAGTGTAATATTCTGGACACAAAAAAAGCAAATGTCACACTTATGTTTGTACCAAATCCTAAAGAGAAAGTGTGCATGGATTACTAAAAACACCCATGTCCAGGTTGCCTAATGCTCTCAAATGTCTATCCTATTGGTGACTACATATTTGTTTCTTCCTAAGATTATATATTCAATCTCAAGCCTGTTGAATATGTCTAATCCTATCACTCACTATATACTTTGCCTGATTTCCTAATGTCTCTATTGATATCTGCTTTCCTACATATTTTTTCCAGTTCATCACTGTGACCGACACTTCACATGTGCTGACATTTACATTCACTCTCTAACCAAAACTCTATTGCTAAAGAACTTTTGGTCCAAATCCTATACTCACTTTTCTATCTAAACCAACACTATCTTCCTAATCCTATCGACTATGCCTTTTTGACTGGATGTTCTCTTAGACATTCAATCAACCAAGGTACATGGTCCTTTGCCATTGTTTATCTATTTATTTGAGACATCTGTGCAGAACATAGTTCAAAGGTAAGTATCCCACTAAAGTGACCAATGCCCTTCTGGGCTTCAAATCTTACCTAGAATTCTGTTTTCATACTTATATTTCACCTCTATATTATTAAATATCACAGAATACCAATACCATTATTCATCCAGCAGAATGATTCCTAACCCTAATCAAACCTGTTATTAACCCTAATCATACACTGTTCCCTAATCTAACTTTACAAAAGAGCAGGCACAGAGTTGGTCTTACAATACAGGAATATAGGGAATCTTTCACCTGCTGAGAAGCTCAAAGGTCCATGTAGATATGATCCCTGGAGAATATGTAGGGAACTATGAAGGACCTGAGAAAGCGAAAGTCCTATTACATGGCAAAAAAAACCTGGTCAGGACGAAGGGATGTGTCTGAATCAGCCTCTATCATTTTAATGTAGAGAAGATAAACCAAACCAGGCCTGTGTGGAGAGCTGTTCCATGTGCCTATGGTTAATATAACATTCTAACTTGTGAAATTGTCACAGGAAATAGGGGCAGCCTCCATCTCAAAGGACCGTTTGAAGAAACTGTTAGGACAAAGTGGTTGCCAAGGCAGTGACCTCATTCAGTTTCTGAAGGAAGTGACCTTACCTAATTTCCTTGGTGATGGAACTCTCTGAACTTGGAATCCAGGAAGCCAAGCACCCAGAGGCAGGCCCAGTCTCAGTCCCAGTGGTCTCACTTGTTTAGACTTACCAAGGACAGAGTCCGTCTTTCTTGGTAAATACTGATGTGAGTATGGCCAAATGCCAGGAGAGCTCTGAAGAGCGGCCTTTCCTAAGAACGCAGGTAGTGGCTCACTGCTGGGCCCTGACAACTTCACAGAGTTGGCCAAGTAGACCAGATCTTAGACAGGACAGGCCATTTCGGGGGAACAAAAAATGGCCCACCAGTCAGAGGACTCTCTGGATAGTCACATACCTACTTGGGGGAAAGAGGTATCTTTGTGGGTATGGGTGTGAGTTTGTGGTTTTGTCTCATGTTCTAAGAATACGTAGGAAAGGCAGTTTGTTTGGTTTGGAATGGACTGTGTCTAGTAAGTCCTTTGACAAGGCGAGTGTTTCTATGTCTGTGTATCCCACTGTGTCTGTGGTTGTAGATATTAGAAAAGAGAATGCATCAATGGATGTGTTATGTCTAGTAGAAAGCTTCTCAGCATTCATCCTCCCTAATTTATGAATGGACTGTGGCTTGCCTTATAGATGTACAACACCTACAATCTTCCTAAGTTCCTGTATTCTTCCTGATTTTGGCCTCTCTCTAGAATAGGCTCATGATTTTGTTTCCAAGTTATGTACCACCTCCAAGCTCTGTGACATGGCTATGTACTGGATAGCTGAAGGGAATGGGAGCATATCAGAAAACTCAGATATCAGTGTGACTAGGAGAGTCTCAGTGGAGAAACCCTGCTTTGGGTCTTTTGCTTACCTATTTGTCCGTTGCCCTGAATGTCAGGAAGGTCTTTGCATCAGGTCGCCCCTTTGTGAAGCCTGAAGAAAACAGTTTTCAGATGGAAATGAATGGGCATCACCTTGGGCTCTTTGCTTAATTGCTTTGGAATGGGATGAGTCTGAATCAGCCTCTTGGTTCTGTGTGAGGCTGTGGCTTAGATTCTCAGCACCTGTTGGGTCTAAAGAAAGATCCCATGTGTGCATCCAAAACGAAAATGGCCAAAAGAGCAGTCATTGTGCATGAAGTCTCTCACCTTCCTCTGTAATGTTCCTTCCTCCGTCAAGTGAGAATAGGGATTCCTTGGGTCTAATGAGTTCTTCAAAGCTCTGTAGACTCTATCCCATTGGTGCTTGGGTTTTCTCATAACTCCAATTCACATAAAGAATCTAAACTCCACAGTCAGTAGGCCACAAATTGGAGAAGTGAAGCAGTATTAACAGCAGGCATATTTAATCACTCCTGGTTCACAGGAAGGGAGTCCGGGCCTTTAGGCAAATGAGGGGTAAGGGAGCTTCTTTTGGACACTGTCTTGGGCTGTGCCTCTCAAGTAAACCTTCATCCAGAGGTTATTATGAGTGTCTTTATGGAAGAAGATGAGGGCTAAGTGGGAGTGTTTTGGTTTTAAATGTGATCACTTGTGTGGCGGTTGGAAGAGATGATTGGTTACACCTGGGCTTCAACTCTGGTGTGATTCCACTTAGAGACTGATTTCTGGAACTGACTTCAGAGAAGTATTGCAATGAATTGTGTTGGGATTTTAGGAGGCCTCGCATGAGAGTCGCCCTTGGAAAATGAGTCTTTGCCCAGGGTTGCTTTCCACAGAGCACTGGAAATCTCAGCCAGGATATCACATTATTTTATTCTGAAAGACTTGGCAACCATAGTTGAGAGTCAAAACAAACAAGGACCTCACATTGTAGACCTCAATGGGCCTGGCTTCATGTGAACTTTTGGCCACTCTTTGGGAAGCCTTGCCTTTGAGAGTTCTCCAGATCTTTCATTGAAATGAGCTTTCTCACCATTTAATGGTTCCTAAATGAATTGAAAACCACAGTGCCTCCAACTTCATCCTTGAAAAATGGTTAGATAAATACCATGAAATGCTTAAAATTCCCATGAGCAGGTGGCACTGGAGAACCTTTGGATGTCCTGTTTCTGATCATATGTATACCTGAAGGTGCCTTGATTGACTGGGTTTCATGAAAATAATATAGAAAAGACATGCTAGTAAGTTGGAGGCTGCTGAGTAGTGGACCTAGAGAAAGTGTGGGCAGGTGTTTGATAAAAAATCTGTGGTGTGGCCATGTGGATATGCCATTGGTTTCCAAATGGATTAAGACTGATATGGTGCAGCCAGCAGACCCTTCTATGTAAAGGCATCTTGTGATATTGAGGAGTTTCAGGGCAATGTTCAGAATCAGGTTACTATGCTCAAAGAGGCAAGCTTGTGGGATAGAAGCCTGGTTGGTGCATTTTCCTGCAGACCCTGACCCACCAAACGTGACAGAACTCCCTCCAGCACTGTGTCCCAGTTGAACTCCTTGTTTCGTGAAGCAAATATCAAACTCCCAGTGCAGCAGCAAGAAACACCACGAAAGATGGAGTATGAACAAATGGGTTCACAGTGCACATGGGGAGACACTTAGCCCCCAGTGGCCACAGTTTACATACAAAGAGAGGATTTAGCAATGCTTCCTCATGTTCATTTTAAAATAAGTAACCATGTCCTCCAGGTCCCATAGATGCAGACCCAGCTTTGATGGTCTCACTACAATGGAAGCTAAAGCTCCTGAGAACAACATATATTACATGTGCCCAACCTCAGAGGGAGTTTCTTAAGAAGACTTTAGGCCAGCAGAGTTCCATGTTTGTGTGTGGTGAGCCGCTTCTGCAGATTATGGTCGCCATTGCAGGATGGTGCTGGCTCCACTGTGGTCTGTAACAAACAACTCCTTGTTTGGGAGAGTTGGTGCATGGTTTTTCAGCACCCTGTGAGAAAGTTCCACGTGGAAGCTTTGCATTGGGGCTTGGGATGCTTTATTAAGGCTGGAAGGGGCATCCAACAAGGAAGAAGAAGAAATATCAAGGGCTTGAATAAACTGCTGAAAGAAGATTCCTGAGTTGTGTCTTCCTTGTGGGCAAGGGGTCGCGACAAGTGGTGCTGAAAACCCGGGAACCAGAACTTTCAGCAGTCAGGGGTGGTGCACCGGTTAGTCCCAGGTAAGTGGGACCCGCGGTCAAAGCGGAGGTTAGTCCCAGGTAAGTGGGACCCGCCGTCAAAGCGGGGATTAGTCCCAGGTAAGTGGGACCCGCTATCAAGGCGGCAGCTCCTCTGTAAAGCCAGAGAGAGCATTACATCTTATTGCAGCTGCACTGTGTACTTTCGCTCTTACTTTCACTTTTGTTTTTTGTGTGTCTTTTGTTGTGTCATGAGTGCCGTATCTTCAAGTCCGCTTCTCCTGGCCCTAGATAACCTGTTACGTTGCAAGGGCCTAGAAGTGAAACGCAGTACTTTACAGAGATTTTTACGGAAGACAGATATTGCTGCACCGTGGTTTGCGTTCTCGGGCAGCCTTACTATACCTAGCTGGGATAAGTTAGGCACAGATCTTGACTTTGCTTCTGAGCAGGGCATATTAGAGGGTGGGGTGATAGCCCTTTGGAAGATGATTTGTAGTTGCCCCGCAGATGGCAGATGTCAGGAAGCACTTACTAAAGGACAAGAAGTTTTTGAGCAACTACATGAGGAAAAGTCTGAAGGATCACATAGTGAAGTGGCAGAGAACATTGGGAGTAAGAGTAGTGAGAAGGCAAAAGAGCCTGAAACTAAAAATAGGAGAAGGCTCTACCCAGACTTGGCTGAATAAAAAACGCCTGAGAACACAAGCGGCTCAGAGAGTTCTGAGGACCTTGATATATTGTTACAACAACTACGAAAGATAAAAGTGAAGAAAAAGAAAAAAGGGATACAGGGCACGCAGGCCTACTGTAAAAAGGGGACGGGATCCAATATCGGTCAACAACACTCTGAGGAGGAGGAGGTAGAATATCTCAAAGAAGATATGGTGCCGGTTGCCCCACCCCCGTATGTGGGGGGGAGCCAAAATTCCGGGAGATATTTTCATGCGCAAGTTTGGAGGATAGTTAATACAGATATGGGACTTGCATACCCTGTATTTCAGGACAATAACAGGGGAAGATATCATGAGCCTTTAGACTTTAAAAAAATTAAAACCTTGGCGGAATCTTTCCGCACTTATGGCGTGGATGCCGCTTTCACCCTTACTCAGGTGGAGGGACTTGCTAGATTTTGTATGACTCCTTCAGATTGGGCTAGCCTTGTTCGGGCTTGTATTTCTCCAGGTAAATATTTGGACTGGAGAGCCTTTCTGCTAGAGGGCGCTGTTGAGCAGGCCGCCCAAAACTATGCGGCGGGACACCCCCATTGGGACAAGGATATGTTTTTAGGACAAGGCAGATTTGCTAATCAACAGACAGGATTCCCTCCTTAGGCATATAATCAAATTAACAACATTTGCATTCGGGCATGGAAGTCACTTCCAAATAGAGGAGAGGTGTCTGGTTACTTGACTAAGATTCTGCAGGGCTCTACAGAACCCTTTTCAGATTTTGTAGCAAGGATGGTGGAGGCCGCTGGAAAGATTTTTGGGGACCCTAATAGGCACCTACAGGGGCGTAAGTATCCTGTGCTAGCTCATCAAAAGCTTAACAGGTTTGGTCTGGGTTTTTCCTAGGGGCCACTGGGGCTCAAATACCCATAACATGGCTCACCGAGGAGCCTGTTTGGGTGCCTCAGTGGCCTCTTCCCTCGGCTAAACTGGCAGCAGCCCATGATCTAGTCAAAGAACAACTTGATTTGGGTCACATCCAACCTTCTACTTCTCCATGGAATACTCCCATATTTGTCATTAAAAAAAAATCAGGGAAGTGGTGCCTACTGCATGATCTACAAGCAGTTAATGCTCAGATGCAACTTATGGGACCCATTCAAAGAGGGCTGCCTCTGCTCTCCTCTGTTCCTCAAAGCTGGGATATAATTGTTATTGACATTAAAGACTGTTTCTTTTCCATTCCTTTGCATCCAGAGATTCACAACGTTTTGCTTTCACCCTTCCCTCGTGTAATCACGAGGAACCAGATCAAAGGTTTGAGTGGGTGGTGTTGGCACAGGGGATGGCTAACAGTCCCACGATGTGCCAAATGTATGTGGGGAAGGCACTCGCACCTCTCAGACATAAGTATTCCTCCACCAAGATCATTCATTATATGGATGATGTGTTATTGGCCGCAAAATTAGAACAGACAGTTAATGAGGCTTATAAAGAACTCGTGATGCTGTTGGCTCAACATGGACTGCACATCGCACCTGAAAAGGTTCAAACAGGGGATTCTATCAGGTATTTGGGAGCGACAATTGGGTATGACAAATTAAAACCACAAAAAATTACCATCAGGACTCAAGATTTCCAAACTCTAAATGATTTTCAAAAATTGCTGGGAGACATTAATTGGATAAGAGGATATTTACATATTCCTAATATTGTGCTCCAGCCTTTGTATGCTACTCTTAACGGTGATCCAGATCTTGCTTCCCCTCGTAGCCTCACTACTGAGGCTAGAGCAGCCCTTATAAAAGTAGAAAAAGCTATACAGCATGCCACTCTATGCAGGCTCCAGAGTGATAAACCTTTCCAGTTATGTGTGCTTGCCACTATGCGGCAGCTTACTGGAGTACTGTGGCAAGATGGGCCTTTACTATGGATCCACCCACATGTATCCCCAGGAAAATCCTTATAATATTATCCTGATGCTGTTGCAGCGTTGGCACTTAAAGGGATTCAACAAAGCATTCAATTTTTCGGCCAATCACCTTCTTCTCTTATCATACCCTACACTAAAGCTCAACTTAATGTTTTATGTGCTACTCTAGACAACTGGGCTATTCTGTGTTGCTCGTTTCAAGGGGGTATTGATAATCACTACCCTTCTCATCCATTACTCCATTTTGTTAAAGAACATCCCATCATTTTCCCTAAGGTAACTTCATCCAGTCCAATTCCGGGGGCTGTTAACATTTTTACTGATGGTTCCAAGTCTGGAATGGGAGCTTATGTAATTAATGACTCTCCCCCTATCCAGCATCAATTTGCTCCTGGAAATCCACAATGGATAGAACTACAAATTGTTATTGAAGTTTTTAAACAGTGTTCTTTTCCTTTTAATCTTATTTCGGACTCCAGGTATGTGGTACAAGCACTAAAAGTCCTGGAGGCCGTGGGAGCTATTAGTGATGCCCACAATGTGTCTGCTTACTTTACTCAGATTCAACAGCTTATCTCTAACCGCACTGCTTCTTTTTATCCAATGCACATCAGGGCTCACACCTCTCTTCCTGGTACGTTATCCCAGGGTAATGCCTGTGAGTGCGGACTTAGCCACTAGAGGTCAATTGATATGCTTGGCTTCCTCCTTAGAGGGGGCTAAGTTGTTTCACCAAATCTTCCATGTTAATGCATTAACGCTGCACAGGCATTTTTCCATTTCAAGAGCGGATGCTCGGCAGATAGTATTGCAATGTCTCCACTGTGTCACATTTCTTCATCCCCCTAATTATGGAGTAAACCCACGGGGATTAAAGCCATTGGTTGTTTGGCAAATGGATGTGACACATATACCTGACTTTGGTAACCTCAAGTATGTGCATGTTTCCATTGATACGTGCTCTGGAATTATCCATGCTTCTGCTTTATCAGGAGAAAAGGCACGTAATGTCATTACTCACTGTTTAGAGGCATGGGCAGCATGGGGTGCACCTGCATCCCTTAAGACTGATAATGGACCTGCTTATACTGGCAGACAATTTACAGCTTTTTGTTCTACTATGGGAGTGCAACTTACTCATGGTTTGTCTTACAATCCTCAAGGACAAGGCATTGTTGAGTGTGCTCATCGCACCTTAAAGGAAACTTTACAAAAACAAAAAGGGGGAATAGGAGCTGAACACACTCCTAAAGAACGCCTGTCCTTAGCTCTCTTTACCATTAATTTTTCGAATTTGGATATTCATGGTGGCTTTGCGGCCGATAGACATGTGTCCCCTCAGCCCTCTGTGATTGGCTATGTTAAGTGAAAGGATGTTCTTACGGGCCAATGGAACGGCCCTGACCCCGTGCTGACATGGGCACGAGGATCTGTATGTGTTTTTCCCCAGGATCGTATGGAACCGTTGTGGGTCCCTGAACGCTTGACAAGAAGAGTCTCGACATCAACTGACCAGCAACAAGAGATACCACAACAATTCTGTGATGAGGATCTTCATTCTGCTAAGTGCTCTGGCTCTGGTGCTGGTGCCGATGGCACAGGCGACACCAATGCGGTGGTGGGCAGTGGCACGGGCATGGCCAATGCCGATGCCGGTTCATGGTAATTCTAGTGTCCTCCCCACTCTTTTTTCTACCTCATGTGAGATGTCTGCTCCCTGTGCCTCTCCTAGAGGGGACATGGAGAGAATTTTTAATCAATCTCAAGTTAATCTAACAGGAGTTTTTTGTTTCAGACTTAAAAACGCTAATTGCATTAGCCTTAAGACCAAAAATTTGACTAACTGGGAGGACCCATTGTGGTCCAATCAGGTCTCAGGGAGCATTATCAGTGCTGTATTGAGCAAGGTAGCTTCGGGGAAGCAATCAGGCTCAGGAACCCCCGCAAACAGTAGCTCTGCTCTTAACATAACTACCTTGGCTATTATCTCCGAGGTACTAATCCCAGTGCCTCCTTCTTCTAGTAGTATTCATGATGCCACTCATTTCAAGGCCTCTCCTTACTGTTCCCCTAATCTTGGTTTCCCCCCAACATTTACGCCTTGTCAGGATCATTCTTGGGAGAAACATCAAGTTGCTAAATGTTTCTCCCTTTCCCCCTCTCTTAAGAGGTATGTTTATAACTTTAACAATAGTGCCAGCTCCTCTACAGGAGTAGGTTGGTCCTGGTTTCAATGGCTGATTTCCAATGAAAAGGGGGCTTCAGCCGATATTTCTGCATTGGCTCAGTTGGTAGGAGCCAAAAGTTGGCTGACTAATGTTTCTGGTACTGTTAGGGAAAGTGAACGAGGTAATAGACTTACATCTGTTTCATTCAACTCTCTGTTGTATAATGCCACAATGCCTCCTGCAATGGTCTGTGTCCAATCCCCCTTCTTATTCCTTTTGGCTAAGGCCACCTTGTGGGGATGCTGGATTGTTCTCATACTACCAGTCTCTTATCTGAGTGTTGGAATGGTTCCTGGACTGTAGCAGTGGTTATGAAAATTCCAACTTTTGTCCCAATCCCGGTCACTGTGGATCATGATAAATTCCCTATTGTTGAGCTACTTAGAGTCCACAGAGATTTTGGAATCACAGCGGCTATAGTGACAGCCGTGGCGGTATCTGCTGCTGCAGCGGTTACAGCCGGAGTGGCTATGGCCAATCAAGTACAAACTGCTGCCACCATTAATCAAGTTGTCCAACAAACTTCCACCATACTTGAATCCCAAAATACAATTAATCAACATATTTTGTCAGGGATTTTAGCTGCCAACCAAAGAATAGATTTACTCCAAACTCAGGTAGAAGAATTGGCTGACTTAGTGCTTTTGGGTTGTGTTGACCAACGTGCACATTTATGCATAACCTCTGTCAGATTTAATGATTCCAGGAATGTTTCCCGCATCATTGGCGAATATTTGGCTGGAAATTGGTCCATGGAAGCGGAAGACATGATCCAGTCTCAACTAACCCAGATAGGTGTCTTGAATAACACCCGTGTTGATCCCGTGTTTGGGTCAATTCACCGATTGGATATCTTCTGCTTTTTCCTTTTTTAAACAGTGGGTGGGGGTAGGCATTTTTGGTGCAATGTGTTGCTTCGGTATGTTTCTCTGTTTGTGGTTTCTCTGTTGCCTCAAGGCCCACAATGCTCACGATAAGGCTATGATCATCCAAGCTCTTGCAGCTTTAGAAAATGGCAATTCACCTCAAGTCTGGCTTGCGCATCATAAACAGTAAATCTTTGACATGGTCGTTGCACCCCAAGTTATTATAACATTGCACTGGGATCGGCATGTCTTTCCTCGTTATTCTCTTAGTGTTGGAAAGCCCTTGCACTCTGCCGGTCTTGCTGCCATTGCACGCAGGTGGGTTTCCACACTAATGCTTCTCTATCGCCTTAAAGTCCGTGCCTTTCTTTCAGGGTGCTGTCAACTCGTTTGTCGTTGTGTACAGCCACAGTTCAGCCTCAGCTGTCCCCCTTCGTCCACCTTCGTCATGATACAGGATGCGAGGCAAGGCACTGCACTTGAGTGATCCTTGAAGTGGACCTCAAGGAGAGCATGTCCTATTGCATGCGGGTTTGATGTCCACGCCCCGCCCCACGAAAAAGGCGTCGGCTGATATGGCTTCAGATCTGGGGAAGGGCCCTCCTTAGGACTGAGCCATACTATGCAGCCACTTCTGCACAGTGGAATAGGACCTCTACTCTCGCCTGTATTGTTTTCAGAAAACAGAAAGGGGGAACTGTGGTGAGCCACTTCTGCAGATTATGGTCGCCATTGCAGGATGGCGCTGGCTCCACTGTGGTCTGTAACAAACAACTCCTTGTTTGGGAGAGTTGGTGCATGGGTTTTCAGCACCCTGTGAGAAAGTTCCACGTGGCAGCTTTGCATTGGGGCTTGGGATGCTTTATTAAGGCTGGAAGGGGCATCCAACAAGGAAGAAGAAGAAATATCAAGGGCCTGAATAAACTGCTGAAAGAAGATTCCTGAGTTGCGTCTTCCTTGTGGGCAAGGGGTCTCGACATTTGTGGAGTGTTTACATTGTCCCTTACTTTTGGAAACTCCTCTACCACCCCCAAAGTTGTGAAAATTGAGCAGTTTTCATTGCAGATATATATTCACAGATTTTTCTAACTCTTCTCCTCTAACTGTGTCATACTTGGGGCCAAGGTAATGTCACAGCATTGTTCTGGATGAGATTGAAAAGATTTTTGTGTAGCAAATATTTGCATACACATTGGATCCATTTTTCAATTTTACATTTGAAATACTGAATACCCTACTAGCCTTTGACTATTCATCCTAATATGATGGAGAAAAATAACCTAAACAGAATACAAATACAAGCAGTTTAGAGGAGGCATGGTATATGGTTGAACTTTCCTTTTGCATGATAAACGGTAGGTGTTATAAATCTAGTCAATTTTTAATTAAAATAGTTCTCTATGTGTTTTTAAAATTAACAACTATGTGAATTCCTCTCTCCCTTTCTCTGTAGCCTATTCATCATCACATGTATTTTTATATGCACTTATAAAATCCTACCTGGTATTATAGGCACATTTTTCTGAGGTTGCTGACTTGGCAGGTACAAATTGTGAGAAGAGATCACTCCTCCTAAACGCTGTTGGAACTGAAAACTCCACCTATAGGGGAGCTTCCTAGTAGAACAACATTATACGTAAACTCATGTTCAGTAAAATAAATATTTTTACATATGTGGATGATGTATATTTAAAGATGAATTTCGATTGGCATATATATTAGTACTTTTTAATGTCTGTGTGTGTGTTTTGTGTATATATGTATATGTGTGTATATATATATATATATATATATATATATATATATATATATATACACTCTCCAGATTTTTCAAACTATGAAATATATGTGTCTTATTTAAATTCCCTAAATTCATTCATGTTCATGGACTTAGATTTATAATCAACTTTTCACAATATTATTCTTAGAAATATTCATCCACCTTAAATACATATTTGTTTACTAGTAGTGAAAACTAACTTCAGTGAATGGTGTATACAAATCCTAATAATTCTACAGTAATTGACCCAAACATCAATGCAAGTATATTCCTATGGGACATGATATGTAATTTGATGTTTATTTTTATTCAACATTGGTACATTATTATTTCTTCAGTTTTTGCACATCATAGGATATATATTTCATTCACAAGTGAGCAAATTTATAGGCATTTGTTTCAACTTTAATCACTTCCTGCTTCAGAACACATGTATTGTCAGGGTTTCTTGACTGGATTTTTCATGAGACTTCTTTCCAAACACATTATTTTCGATTTCCATAATCACTTTAGATGCAAAACTCACACACTCTTCATGATAAACCAAAACACTAATATTACCATTAGATGAATAACTGGTTGGAATGAATGATTGTATATCCATATAAGATTTCCTGTAATTTTTCAGATATCAATTCAAACCATTATTTAAAGTTGGAACAAGTTATATTATTTATTCACAGTATGGTCTATTCATGCTTTATCTCTATATTCATAAACACAGGGTACACCTATTTTTACCCCCAATACTAATTTATACGTCTTCAATATATTGCTCCCAGAAATGGTGGAAGAAATACTCCTGTCACCTGATCTACATATACATTTTATTACAGTAATATTCTGGACACACAAAGGAAAGTTCACACTTATGATTCTACCAAAGCCTAAATGGAAAGCGAACATAGATTACTAAAAACATCTATTTCAAGGTTGCCTAATGCTCTCAAATGTCAATCCTATTGGTAACTACGTATTTCTTTCTTTCTAAGATTATATATTCAAACTCAACCCTGTTGAAAATGTCTAATCCTCTCACTCACTTTATACATTCCCTGATTTAGTAATGTCTCTATTGATATCTGCTTTTCTACATATTTTCCCCAGTTCATGATAGTGACTGACTTTTCATATGTGCTGACATATACATTCGCTCTCTAACTGAATCCCTATTGCAAAAGAACTTTTGGTCCAAATCATATACTCACTCTTCTTCCTAAACCTACCGACTATCTTTCAAATCCTAATGACTATCCTTTTTTGAGTGGATGTTCTCTTCTACATTCAATCTTCCAAGGTACAAGGTCCTGTGCCATTGTATATCAAATTTTCTGAGACATCTGTGCAGAACATAATTCAAAGTTAAGTATCCTAATCAAGGGCCCAATGCCCTTGTGGGTTTTAAATCATACCTAGATTTCTGTTTTCATAATTATAATTCACCTCTACATTCTTGTAAATATCGCAGGTTCCCAATACAATTATTCATGGAGCAGAATGATTTCTAACCCAAATCAAACCTGTTATTAACCCTAAACATACACTGTTCCCTCAATCTCATTTTACAGAAGAGCAGGGACAGAGTTGTTCTTACAATACAGGAAAGTAGGGGACATTCAACCTGCTGAGAACCTCAAAGGTCCATGCAGAAATGATACCTGGAGAAGTTGTAGGCAGGTATGAAGGACCTAAGAGAGCAAAGGCCAATTTGCATGGCAAACAACCTGGTCAGGATGAAAGGATGTTTCTGAATCAGGCTCTCTCTTCTTATTGTGGAGAAGATGGACCAAACCAGGCCTGTGTGGAGAGCTGTTCCCGGGTGCCTATGATTGATATACCATTCTAACTTGTGAAAGTGTTAGAGAAAGTAGGGACAGCCACCATCTCACTGAACCTTTGGAAGCAATTGTTAGGACAAAGGGGTTGCCAAGGCAGTGACCTCATTCAGTTCCAAAGAAAGTGATGTACCTCATTTCCTTGGTGATGGAACTCTCTGAACTTGGTATCCAAGAAGCCAGGCACCCAGATGCATTCCCATTCCCAGTCCCAGTGGGCTCACTTGTGTGGATTTACCAAGGACAGTTAGTCTTTCTTGGTACCTACTGATGTGAGGATGGCAAAATGCCAGGAGAGCTCTTAAGAGGGACCTTTCCTGATAAAGCAGGTAGTGGCTCACCACTTTTTCCTGACAACTTCACAATGTTGGCCAAGGAAACAAGAGAGGGTACAGGCCATTTCGGGGGAACATAGTATGGCCCACCAGTCAGAGGACACACCGGATAGTCAAAGACTTACTTGGGGGAAGGAGGTGCCTTTGTGAGTGTGGGTTTGTTGTTTTCTCTCATGTTCTGAGAATAGGTAGGAAAGGCGTTTTTTTTGTTTTTTTTTTTTTTGTTTGTTTGTTTGGAGTGAACTGTTTCTAGTAAGTCGTTTGACAAGGTGAGTGTTTCTATGTCTGTGTATCCCACTGTGTCCGTGGTTGTAGACACGAGAAAAGACAATGCAACAATGGATGTGTCCTGTCTACTAGAAAACTTCCCAGAATTCATCCTGTCTAACTTATGAATGGAGTGTGGCTTTCCTTATGGATGGGCAAAACCTACTACCTTCCTAAGTCCCATTTTTTCTTCCTGAATTCTGGCCACTCTCCAGAATAGGATCATGGATTTGTGTCCAAGACAGGTGCCAACTCCAACGTCTGTGACATGGCCTTGTACTGGATAGCTGAATGGAATGGCCAGTATCTCAGAAAACTCAGATATCAGTGTGACCAGGAAACTCTCAGTGGAGAAACCCTGCTTTGGGTCATTTGCTAACCTATTGTTCTGTTGCCCTGAATTTCAGGAACGTCTTTGCCTCAGGCCACCCCTTTATGAACCCTGAAGAAAACAGTTTTCAAATGTAAATGAATGGGCATCACCTTGGATTCTTTGCTAAATTTCTTTGGAATAGGATGTGTCTGAATCAGCCTCTTGGCCCTGTGTGAGGCTGTGGCTTATATTCTCAGCACCTTATGGATCTAAAGAAAGATTCCATGTGTGCATCCAAAACCAAAATGGCAAAATGTTCAGTCATTGTGAATGAATTCTATTGCCTTTCTCTGTTAGGTTCCTGAAATCCATCAAGTGAGAATAGGGATCCTTTGGGTCAAATGAGTTCCTCAAATCTCTGCAGAAGGGCTTGTCTTTTCTCCTGATTCCAATTCACATAAAGAATCTAAACCCCACAGTCAGAAGGCCTCAAATTGGAGAAGCGGAGCAGTATTAAGGGCAGGAATATTTGATCACTCCGGTTTCACAGGAAGGGTTTCCAGCCCACCCTGACGTTAGCCAAATGAGGGACATGGAGCTTATTTTGGACACTCTTTGGAATGTGCCCCTCATGGAAAGCTCCAACCAGAGGTTATGATGAGTGTCTACATGGAAGAAGATGGAAGCCATGTGGGAGTGTTTTGGTTTTAATTGTGGTCATTTGTTTGGCGGTGTGGAGAGATGACTGGGTCAACCTGGGCTTGAACTCTGGTGTGATTCCCCTTAGAGACTGCGTTCTGGAACTGACTCAGAGAAGTATTGTCATAAATTGTGTTGGGATTTTATGAGGCCACGCATGAGAGTCGCCCTTGGAAACAGAGAGCTTGGCCCAGGGTGGCTTTCCTCAGAGTACTGGGAATCTCAGCCAGGATATCACAGGATTTTATTCTTTAATACTTGGCAGCAATAGTTGAGAGTCAAAACACACATGGAACTCATATTGGAGAACTCAATGGGCCTGGCTTCATGTGACCTTTTGTCCACTCTTTTGGAAGCCTTGCCTGTGAGAGTTCTCCAGAGCTTTCTTTGAAATGAACTTCCTCAACTTTTAATGGTTCCTGAATGAATTGAAACCCACAGTGCCTCCAACTTCATCCTTGAAAAATGGCTACATATATACCATGAAATTTTTGAAATTCCCATGACCTGGTTGCACTGAAGAACTTTTGGATGTTCTGTTGCTGATCATGAGTGTACCAGACCGTGCCTTGTTTGACTGGGTTTCATGAAAATGGTGTAGAACAGAGATGCCAGTATATTGAAGCCTGCAGAGTAGTGGGCCAAGAGCTGTGGTGTGCAGGTGTGTGAAAAAATATCTGTGGTTGAGACATGTGGATCTCCCATTGACTTCCAAATAGCTTGTGGCTGACATGGTGCAGCCAGCAGGCTCTTTCGTGTAAAGGCATCTTTTTATATGGAGAGGTTTCAGGGCAATCTTCAGAATAGGGTTGCCATGGTCAAGGAGAAAGCTATGTGGGATAGAAGCCTGTTTGGTGCATTCTCCTGCAGACCCTGACAAACCACATGTGACATAACTCCCTCCAACACTGTGTCCCAGATAAACTCCTTGTATTTCATGAAGCAAATACCAAACTCCCAGTGCAGGAGCAAGAAACACCATGGAAAGTGGAGGATGACCAAATGGCTTCACAGTCCACACGGGGAGACACTTACCCACAGTGGCCACAGTTTACATACAAATGGAGAATTCGGCACTGCTGTCTCATGTTCATTGGACATAGATGCAGGGTCAGCTTTGATGTTCTCACTACAAAGGAACATAGTTTCTGACAAGCTCCTGAGAACAACAAATATTTCAAGTGTCCAACCACAGAGGCAGTTTCTCAAGAAGTATTATTCCGGCAGAGCTCCATGTACGTGGAGTGTTTACCCTGTCCCTTAGTTTTGGAAATTCCTCTACCACCTCCAAGGTTGTGAACTCCTGATTATTTTCCATTGCAGATATGTATTCACATATTTTCTAACTATTTTCCTCTAATTGTGTCTTACTTGGGGTGAAGGTAATGTAAAGGCATTTTTCTGGATGAGAGTAGGAAGATTTTTGTGTAGCACATATTTGCATACACATTGGATACATTTTCCTATTTTCCATTCGACATAATGAATCCCTGACAATAACCCATACCCAACTAGACTCTTACTGATAATCCTAATATGATGGAGAAAAATAACCCAAACAGAATAGAAATACAAGCAGTTCAGTGGATGTATCACATATATTTGGACTTGCCTTTTGCATAACAAATTGTAGGTGTTACAAATCTTGTCAATTTTAATTGATATAGTTCTCCATGAGTTTTTAAAGTTAACAACTATGTGAATTTCTGTCTCCCTTTTTCTGTAGCCTATTCAGCACATGTATTTTTATATGCACATATAGAATCCTACCTGGTATCACAAGTACATTATTGTGAGTGCATGCATTGGCAGATACAAATTGTGAGAAGAGATCAGCCCTCCTAAACACTTTTGGAATTTAAAATTCAACCTATGGGTGACCTTCCAAGTGGAATATTATACATAAATCCATTTTCATTAAAATATAAATTTTTCCATCTCTGGAGGATATATATTTCATGATGAATTTCGATTGGCATATATATTGCTACATTTTAATGTCTCTGTGTGTGTGTTTTGTATATATATATATATATATATATATATATATATATATATATATATATACTGTCCAGATTTTTCAAAATATGAAATATATGTGTCTTATATACACTCCCTGAATTCATTCATGTTCATGTATGTGGATTTATAATCAACTTTTCACAAGATTTTTCTCAGAAATATTCATCCACGTGAAATACATGTTTGTTTCCTAGTACAACAAACTCACTACAGTGAATGGTGGTTACAGATCCTAATATTGCTACATTAACTGACTCAGTTTAACATCAATGCAAGTAGATTCCTATGGGACATGGTGTGTATTTTGAGGTTCATTTTCATTCAACACTGGTATATTACTATTTCTTAAGTTTTTGAACATCATAATATATATATTTCATCCACAAGTTCACAAATTTATAGGCATTTGTTTCAGTTTCCATCATTTCCTGCTTCAGAACACATGATTTCCTCCAGGTTTCTTGACTGGCCTTTTCATGAAACTTCTTTCCAAACACATTATTTTTGATTTTCATAATCAATTTTAAAGCAAACCTCACACACTCTTCATGATAAAGCATAACCCTAAAATTACCATTAGATGTATAACTGGTTGTAATGAATGGATGTATATCAATATAAAATTTCCTGTATATTTTCAGATATCAATTCAATCCATTATTTAAAGTTGGAGCCAGTTATATTATTTATTCACAGTATGGTCTATTCATGCATTTTCTCTATATTCAGAGACACAGGGCACACCTATTTTTACTCCCAAAATTAATTTATATGTCTTCAAAAACTTGTTTGCAGAAATGGTGGAAGAAATACTCATGTTCCCTGATGTACATATACATTTTATCACAGTAATATTCTGGACACAAAATGCAAAGTCACATTTATGATTGTACCAAATCCTAAATGGAAAGTGAGCATGGATTACAAAAATCATCCATCTCCAGGTTGCCTAATGCTCTCAATTGTAAATCCTATTTGTGACTATATATTTGTTTCCTCCTAAGATTATATACTCAACCTCAAGCCTGTTGAAAATGTCTAATCCAATCACTCACTTTATTCTTTTCCTGATTTCCTAATATCTCTATTGATATCTACTTTCCTACATATTTTCCCCAGTTCATCTTTGTGACTGACTCTTCACATGTTCTGACATTTACATTCACTCTCTACTCGAAACCCTCTTGCGAAAGAACTTATGGTCCAAATCATTTACTCACTCTTCTTCCTAAACCTACCGACTATCATCCTAATCCTACTGACTATCTTTTTTTCACTGGATGTTCTCTTCTACATTCAATTATCCAAGGTACAAGGTCCTATGCCATTGTATATGGATTTATCTGAGATAACTGTGCGGAACATAATTCAAAGATAAGTATCCAACTCAAAGGCCCAATTTGCCCTTCAGGGCTTCAAATCTTACTTAGATTTCTGTTTTCATAATTATATTTCCCCTTTCTTGTAAACATCACAGGTTTCATGTACCATTATTCATCCCACAGAATGATTCCTAACTCAAATTGAACATGCTATTAACCCTAAACATACACTGTTCCCTCAATCTAACTTTACAGAAGAGCAGGATCAGAGTTGGTCTTACAAAAGAGGAATGTAGGGGATCTTCCACCTGCTGAGAACCTCAAAGGTCCATTCAGAAATAATCCCTGGAGAAGTTGTAGGCAGCCATGAAGAACCTGAGAGAGCACAAGTCATCTTCCATGGCAAACATCCTGGTCAGGATGAAGGTTTGTGTCTGAATCAGCCTTTCTCTTCTTAATGTAGAGAAGATGGACCAAACCAGGCCTGTGTGGAGAGATGTTCCTGGGTGCCTATGGTTGATATACCATCCTAACTTGTGAAAGTGTCACAGGAAGTAGGGGTAGCCTCCATCTATTGGGACCGTTGAATGGAACTGTTAGGACAAAGTGGTCGCCAAGGTAGTGACCTCAGTCTGTTCCTGAATGAAGTGACCTACCTCACTTTCTTGGTGCTGGAACTATCTGAACTTGGGATCCAGGAATCCAGGCACCCAGAGCGAGTCCCAGTCCCAGTTCCAGTGGGCTCAGTTTTTTGAAATAACCAAGGACAGTGTCAGTCTTCCTTGGTACCTATTTATGTGAGGATTGCCAAATGCCAGCAGCGCTCTGAAGAGTGTACTTTTTCAGAAAGCATGTAGTTGTTCATCACTTGCTCCTCACAACTCCTCAGAGTTGGCCAAGGAGACCAGATCTGAGACAGGACAAGCCATTTCGGGAAAACATAGTAGGGCCTACGAGTCATTGGACACTCCTGATGGTCACAGACCTATTTGTGAAAACGAGGTGCCTTTGTGGATGTGGGTGTGAGTTTGTGATTTTGTCTCATGTTCTGAGAATAGGTAGGAAAGGTGGTTTGTTTGGTTTGGAGTTGACTGTGTCTGGTAAGTCCTTTGAGGAGCCGAGTGTTTCTATGTCTGTCCATCTCTCTGTGACCTTGGTTGTAGATATTAGAAAAGAGAATGCATCAATGAATGTGTCCTGTGTAGTAGAAATCTTCCCAGAATTCATCCTACCCAATTTATGAAAGGAATTCAGCTTGCCTTATGGGTGGGCAATGCCTACTATCTTCCTAAGTTTCTCTTTTCTTCCTGAATTTTGCCACTCTCCAGAATAGGATCATGGTTTTGTGTCCAAATTATTTACCACCTCCAATCTCTGTGACATAGCCATGTACTGGATAGCTGAAGGGAATTGGAGCATCTCAGAAAACCCAGATATCAATGTGACCAGGAACGTCTCAGTGGGGAAACCCTGATTTGGGCCTACTGCTTACCTATTCTTCTGTTGCCCTTAATGTCAGGAAGGCCTTTGCCTCTGGCCACACCTTTGTGAAGCCTGAACAAAACAGTTTTCAAATGGAAATGAATGGACATCACCTGTGGCTCTTTGCTTAATTGCTTAGGAAAGGGATGTGTCTGAATCAGCCACTTGGCCCTGTGTGAGGCTTTGGCTTAGATTCTCAGCACCTGATGGATCTAAAGAAAGATCCCATGTTTGCATCCATAACCAAAATGGCAAAAAGTGCAGTAATTGTGGATGAAGTCTCTCGCCTTCCTCTGTAAGGTTCCTGACCTCCATCAAGTGAGAATAGGGATCCTTTGGGTCAAATGAGCTCTTCAAATCCCTGCAGAGTCTAGCCCATAGTTGCTTGTGTTGTCTCATGACTCCAAATCACATACATAATCAATACATGACAGTGAGTAGGCCTCAAATTGGAGAAGCACAGCAGTATTTAGGGCAGGCCTATTTGATCACTCCTGTTTCACAGGAAGTGTTTCCAGGCCACCCAGACTTTAGGCAAATGAGGGGCAAGGAAGTCTATTTTGGACACTGTCTTGTGCTGCACCCCTCATGGAAACATACAGCCAGAGGTTATGATGAATGTCTATATGGATAAAGATGAGGGTCATGTGGGAGTGTTTTGGTTTAAATTGTGGTCATTTGTGTGGCAGTTGGAAGAGATGACTGGGTCCACCTGCTCTTGAACTCTGGTGTGATTTCCCTTAGAGACTGAGTTCTGGAACTAACCTCAGAGAAGTATTGCCATGAATTGTGTTGGCATTTAAGGAGGCCATGCATGAGAGTCACCCTTGGAACCTGAGATCTAGGCCCAGGTGGCTTTCCAGAGAGCACTGGAAATCTCAGCCGGAATATCACATGATTTTATTCTGAAAAACTTGGCAACCATAGTTGAGAGTCAAAACACACATGGACCTCACATTGTAGACCTCAACAGCGCTGGCTTCATGTGACCTTTTGGACACTCTTTGGGAAACCTTGCCTGTTATCATTCTCCAGAGCTTTCATTGAAATGAGCTTCCTCACCATTTAATGGTTCCTGAATGAATTGAAACCCACAGTGCCTCCAACTTCATCCTTGAAAAATGGCTAGATAAATAAAATGAAATTTTTGAAATTCCCATGACCAGGTGGCACTGGAGAACCTTTGGATGTCCTGTTGCTGATCAAGAGTGTACCAGACAATTCCTTGATTGACTGGGTTTCATGAAAATGGTGTAGAACAGAGATGCCATTAAGTTAGAGCCTGCAGAGTAGTGGGCCTAGAAAGTGGTGTGCAGTTGTGTGATAATACATTTGTGTTGTGGCCATGTAGATCTGCCATTGGCTTCCAAATTGCTTGTGACTGACATGGTGCAGGCAGGAGACCCGTATATGTAAAAGCATGTTTTTATATGGAGAGGTTTCAGGGCAATGTTAAGAATCAAGTTTCTATACACAAGTTGGCAAGCTATGTGGGAAAGAAGCCTGGTTGGTGCATTCTCCTGCAGACCCTGACCCACCGCAAGTGACAGAACTCCGTCTAGCACTGTGCCCCTGTTGAACTTCTTGTATTTTGTGAAGGAAATACCAAACTCCCAGTGCAGCAGCAAAAAACACCACGAAAAGTGGAGGATGACCAAATGGTTCCACAGTCCCCACGGAGAGACACTTAGACCCATGTGGCCACTGTTTACCTACAAAGAGTGAATTCAGAACTGCTGCCTCAAGTTTACTGGAAAATAAGAAACCATATCCTTCAGGTCACATAGATGTAGACCCAGCTTTGATGGTCCCACTACAAAGAAAGCTAAAGCTCCTGAAAATAACATATATTTCAAGTGCCCAACCTCAGAGGAAGTTTCTCAAGATGTCTTTAGGCTAGCAGACCTCCATGTTTGAGGAGTGTTTACCATGTCCCTTACTTTTGGAAACTCCTCTACCACCTCCAAGGTTGTGAACTCCCGAGAATTTTCCATTCCAGATATGTATTCACAGATTTTCTAACACCACTGTTCTAACTGTGACTTACTTCAGACGAAGGGAATGTCAAAGCTTTGTTCTGGATGAGAGTGGGATGATTTTTGTGTAGCACATATTTGCATACACATTGGATTCATTATCGTATTTTCCATTTGAAATATTGAATCCCAGACAGTAACCCATAACAAACTAGACTCTGACTACTAATCCTAATATGATGCAGTAAAATAACCCAAACAGAATAGAAATGCAAGCAGTTCAGTGGAGGCATGGTGTAGAGTTGGACTTGCCTTTTGCATAAAAAAGGGTAGGTGTTATAAATATAGTCAATTTTCTGTTGAAATAGTTCTCCATGTGTTTTTAATGTTAACAAATATGTGAATTCCTGTCTCCCTCTCTCTGTAGCCTATTCAGCACATGCATTTTTATATACACATATAGAATACTACCTGGTATCACACGTACATTTTTGTGAGGTGGCTGACGTGGCAGATACAAATTGTGAGAAGAGATCACTCCTCCTAAATGCTGTTGGAACTGAAAATTCAATGTATGGGTAAACTTGCTAGTTCAACAACATTATGCATAAATCTATCTTCAATAAAATGAATATTTTTGGATCTGTGGATGATATATATTTCATGGTGAATTTCGATTGATATATATATATATTGCTATTTTTAATGTCTCAGTGTGTGTGTGTGTGTGTGTGTGTGTATACACACACACTCTCCAGATTTTTCAAAATATGAAATGTATGAGTCTTATTATACACTCCCTAAATTAATTAATATTCATATATGTGGATTTATAATCAACTTTTCACAAGATTATTCTCAGAGATATTCATTCACCTGAAATACATATTTCTTTCCTAGTACTGAAAACTAACTTGAGTGAATGGTGCATACAAATCCTAATATTTCTACAGTAACTGACCCAGTTTAACATCAATTCAAGTAGATTTCTATGGGACATGATGTGTATTTAACGTTAATTTTTGTCAACACTGGTACATTACTATTTCTTCAATTAATGCACATCATAGGATATATATTTTATCTACAAGTTAGCAAATATTTAGGCATTTGTTTCACTTTCAATCACTTCCTGCTTCAGAACACATGTACACTTCCGGGTTTCTTGACTGGTCTTTTCATGAGACTTCTTTCCAAACACATTATTTTCAATTTCCATAATCACTTTTGAAGCAATACTCACACACTCTTCATGAGAATCCATAACCCTAATATTACAATTAGATATATAACGGGTAGGATTAAATGTATTATATCAATATAAGATTTTCTGTATATTTTCAGATATCAATTCAATCCATTATTTAAAGTTGGAACCAGTTATATTATTTATTCACAGTATTGTGTCTTCATGCATTATCTCTATATTCATAGACACATGGTTCACCTATTTCTATCCCCAATACTAATTCATACATCTTCATTATATTGCTCCCAGAAATGGTGGAAGAAATACTCCTGTCACCTGATCTACATATACATTTTATTACAGTAATATTCTGGACACACAAAGGAAAGTTCACACTTATGATTGTACCAATGTAAAGGTCGGCCGAGCATTGGAGGAAGAAACCAGGAAGAGACTGTCTCATGAAACAGCAAAGGGCTTTTTGGGGGTCCAGCATGCTGGGGCTCAGAGCTCACTTGAATAGAGAAGAGAGCCCTGAGAACATCTTAAGCAGAGCTTATGTACTTTACTTGGTGAGGGCAGGGAGGGAAATTTATTGATTGGTCAGGTCGAGTGAGTGGTTTGCGTGCCAATGGGAGAGGGAGTACATTCTGCAGTTTGGCAGTTGGGGACAGCACATTCTGGGAACAAGATTAGCAAACAGTTCTCAAGATTTCAACAGTGTTTTGTTAAGCATACAGAAAAACAGGTATTACAAGTACCTATTTTATTAACCTTTCATTCCCCACTTCTCATTCTGATTACTTTTAATCATAAAAGTGATCATTGGGGGGTCTCTGATTTTATGTCTCCTAGTGAGGTATATTGTTGTCTGATTACCATAAGTTTAACTTATCCAATTTGAGCTTGTAGAAAAGAAACTACACGGTTGAGCAAACAGGTTCCTACAATTAGCATTAATATGAGGATTGTTAATGGACTGGCCAGGGTTGATAAAAGCGTAGGTAACCAGGGGGACTATGTGAACAAAGACACAAACCAACCTTTATGTGCCCCTCTCCTTTGTTGATGCTCTTCAAGGCATCTTTTTAACTTACTCATAAATTTTTGTACAACTCCAGTATGGTCGGCATAAAAACAACATTCTTCCCTCAATTCAGCACAAAGTCCCTCTTCTCTCATGAAGAGGAGGTCCAACCCTCGCCTGTTCTGTAAAACAAATTCAGAGAGAGAGGTTTAAGAGAATGGTCTGAGAATGAGAAAGGAGAGATGTAAAAGAATAATGGGAAAGGGGTTTGGGATTTTCCAGGCAACAAAATGTTGAGCAGTAGAACACGTAGAGCAGAGGAGAAGACAGGAGTGAGTATCCCAAAAAGCCTGTGAGTGATGTTAAATTTTTAGTAACCTGTTTTCACTGATGACAAAAAAAAACTTTAAAGGCCATTTTCATTACATCTTGGATAGGGTGCTGAGGGCTCTCCTTAGCTTTTTGAGCTTTGGTTTAGTTGGTAAGAGGACTTGGTGGGACCTGGTGAGGGCACTGACAGGAGAAGAGAGGAGTGAGTGGGTGGATGGGTACCTTATTACTTGTTACCTCAGCAAGGGGGCAATGGTCTAAGAGCCGGCAGAGGCTTCGGTTTTTGATCTAGTAATTGGAGGGGAGAAATCAGGTTGCTTATGTGGGAGTGACAGCAGAGAGTCTGGAGCAGAAAGCAGAGGGTGAGGATCTATTAGAGAAGCATAGTTCAGGATGTGAGTGAAGGAGGGAAAAGGCCTCCACATAGGGGAATTTCCTTCCACCATTTGAGCACTTGCCGAAGTCAAAAAGGTCATGCAGAATTTGAGCATCTAGAGACCCCTCTGGGGGCCATCGGTTTTGGTTGTCTAATTGGTAATATGCCCAATGCTGAGTACTGAATTTGATGAGGAGTTTGGGTTCCACCAGGCAGCCCCTGTATGCTTACATCCCATGACTTACAGAAGAAGTCGGCTTTTCCCCCACACAGCCCTGGCTGTTTGTGGGTTTGATAGTCCGCTGAGCAAACATAGTAATCTGGGCTAGCCAACCTGTATCTGGCTCATGTGTCCCTACATCCATAATGTTTGTTTCCATTACGTATGGCACGGAAAAGATTTAATGGAATTTTAGTGGGATCCCCTTCATCAGGGATATCCCAATAGGAAAGACCTATAGCCAGCTGACAAATGTCTGGGTAGAGAGATGGCCACCAGGTCCCTAAGGGGGCTGTATGCAAGATAGAGCATACTTCTAGTACAGTATGATTTGTGATCAGCCATCGCTGCTGAACAGGCTGATGAGGTTTAGGACTACTATTGGCCAAGGGGAGAGTCTATAGCCTTATGCACATGGCGAATACACAATTTGAAAGGATTACCAGTCATTTCTATTTTCCAGCCAGAGTCTGGACAGGGCGCAGGCTTGAGATGAGAGGCATGGATCCCGGAAGTGATTCCCTCTACCTTTACCACTGTAGGTGTTATAAGTAGCACCTGGTATGGTCCTTTCCAGCGGGGTTCCAGGGATGACACCTGATGTCTTCTTATGTAGATGAAGTCTCTTACTTGATATTGATATGGAGTCCCCTCGTCCCCAGGTTGGTAGGTAGTGGCCAGCTGTTTCCACAGATATCACTGTCTTCTTTCAAGAACTTTAACTCTGTCAACTCAGGAGGTGCGGAAGGGATCATTAGGTCTTAGAGTTGGGGTTATGTCCCTTACTGGAGGAGGGACCATAGAGAATTTCATAGCGCATGAGATTACACAAAGAAACAGAGGGAGTATGAGTATTTCTTGCATGAAACAGTGCATAAGGCAGGAGCATAGTCCAAGTTTTTATGCTGATATCTAAGCTTAATTTTGTTAAGGTCTCTTTAATGCTTCTATTTATTTATTTTACCTGTCCTGAGCTCTGGGGTCTATAAGCACATTGTAACTTCCAATTAATCCCCAGGGTCCTGGCTAACCCCTGACTTACAAGGCCATGAACGCCAATCCATTTTCAGACCCTATTACCTTAGGCAGTCCGTATCTTGGAAAATTATCTTTCAGGATCTTCTTGACCACAATTTGTGCCTTTTTTTTTGTGGGAAGGCTTCAATCCATCCTGAAAATGTACCTACAAAAACTTGGAGATATTTAAGTCCATACCATGCTGGCTTAATTTCAGTAAAGTCCACTTCCAAGAATTGTCCTGGTCTGGATCTTTGTAGGTGGTTAACTGCAAGAAACTTGGAAGGGTAAGCATTAACCAATTGACAGGCCTGACAGGCTTTTGTTACTTGTTCAGTTATTTCCTTTCGCTCTGAGTTGGTTAGTGGAAAACTCTGTTCTTTATTCTTCAGGAATGCCTGAAGTTTCTTTGAACCAATGTGAGTGAGTTGATGTACATTTTTAACGTACCATAGGGCTTTCTGAAAATGCAGGCTGGGCTCAGTGAAGTTGAGGATTTCAGTTTCAGTGTCATTAGATGTTGTCAAAAGCTTGCTGGTGCTCAGGGGTCCATTAGAATTGGGCATCTCCTTTGAACAGCGGGTATAAAGGAGCAGCTAAGGACGCAAACCCGAGTATCCATAACCTGCAAAAGCCAGCAGTCCCAAGAAACTCTCTGAATTGTCTGCTATTAGATGGGGGTGGTATATGCTCAATGGTTTCTTTTCTGGGCTCAGTGAGCCATCGTTTACTGCCCCTAAGGGAATATCCCAGGAAGATTACTTCTTTCTGGCAAATTTGGGCCTATTTGGCAGAAGCACTATACCCGAGTTGAGCAAGCTCGGAAAATAGTGCTTGGGTCCCAGACTCACAGTTTTCCTTGGTGTTGGCTGCCAGTAGCAGGTCATCCACATATTGAAGCAGGGTGTCTTCAGGGTGCGTAGTTCTGAAGTTGTTGAGATCTCTGGGGAGGGCTTCATCAAAGAGAGTGGGGGAAATTTTGAACCCCTGTGGGAATCTAGTCCAAGTTAGTTGACCAGACGTTCTGGTTTCTGGGTCTACCCACTCGAAAGCAAATAGCAAATGACTATCTTTATGCAGACGCAAGCAAAAGAAAGCATTTTTTTAAAGTACAGAACAGTATAGCAATTCCGCTCAGGGTTCTGAGTGCTAGGCAGATTGTACAGATAAGGTACCCTGGGGTGAATGTTCTGCACTCTGTTGTTGGTCTCTCTTAGGTCTTGAACGAAGCGATAGACCCCAGTTCCTGGATTTTTTTACTGGTACCAGGGGTGTGTTCCAGTTTGAATGACTGGGCCTTAGGACCCCTAAGGCCAGATATTTCTGAATACAGGGCCTTATCCCATCTTTAGCTTTCTTGCTCAGAGGATATTTTTTGACATTGATTGGGTGGGCTGTAGTTATTAACCCCACTGTTATTGGAGGTTGTTTCATGGCTAGGCCTAACTCAGCAGTTTTTTCCTAGGCATCTGCAAAATCTGTTATCCATTTCTGGGGTAGCTTGCCTGTTTGATCAGTCTTGGGCGGGGTGACGAGTTGATGTTCATCTTCTACTGACATAGTTAAAGCCGTGACTATAGGAGTTTCTACTGAAGGTTTTAGAAATTTCACTTGGGGGCCTTCAGGGATAAAAGTTATTCTGGCCTGGAGCTTGTTGAGCAGATCTCTGCCCATCAATGGGGGGGGCATTCTGAAATTACTAGAAAGGAGTGATGGATTTTTCCTTTCCCCAGGACCATGGTCCTCTTAGTTGTCTAAGCCCCATATTTACTGCCATTAGGCCCTTGAACTAGAGTCATTTTATTTGATAGATGGCCCAATGGTGTCTTAAGGGCTGAGTATACTGCCCCTGTGTCCACTTCAAAATTTACTCACTGCCGGCAAGTTCTTTGAGTTCTATTGGCAGGGCCAGCTTCCTCCAGGGAAGGAGGGGCTGTGTGTGCCACGGGGTAGTCATCTGGAGAGAGCTGGGCTGGCCTAGATTCCTCCAATGGTGGAGAGTCTGAGTCACCAGCAGGGGAATCACTTAGAGGGAGTTGGGGGTTGGGGGACGAGGACAGGGCATAAGGAGGGGGAGGAGAGTCCAGTAGAGTCTTGAGACTCAGGGAGAACAGAGGGTGGAGGAGGAGGAGCAGAGGGTTTGAGAGATACAATCATGGGGGAAGCAGTAGGAGTGGGGGCAGGTTCAAGGAAAGGTTTCACCCATGGAGAAGGAGATTTGCAGAGGTCCTGCTAAGTTAAGATATATTGCTGTTGATCTGGATGGCTAAGTGGCCCTGGCTGAAAGACAATATCTCTGAGTTTTTAAATTAGTGAGAAGTAGAAACATCCTTCTGGGGGCCATCCGACTCCGAAGGTGGGTCATTCTGAGGCACAGAGTGTCTACCAGGTCCGGCGTTTTACTGAAAAAGAAAGATTCTGAGCCCTTAAGCAGACTTTGGTCCACTGATCAAGGGTCAGGGACAGAGGCGTTGAAGTGCTCTGTCCCATATGAAAGATACACAAACAGTGAAACCAATGACACACGACACAGACAAGACAAGACAATAAAGACAGGCAATGGACGTCCAGTACTGAGACCAGGACAGAGTAGCCGGCAAAACCTGATGGGCGGGCAATACCGAATCCAAAACAAAATATCACTGAGTCGAGGAGACTATTGTTACTCGATTTCCCGAGACCTCCAGGGCGTCCCCCAGAGACATGACCTGTGGCTCTTTGACACGTCTGTCAGCCACCCTCAGAGAGAGCTCATGCTCATCACCGATAGCCATTATGCCCATCCCTAACCTGAAACCTGAAACCAGAAAGAGGCACCTTACTCACCCTGAGAGGAGCCCATTGACTGTCTTTCATCCACCACTGCTGGATCTCCCTGCGGCCCTCAGATGTAAAGTTCGGGCGAGCGTTGGAGGAAGAGACCACCAAGAGACTGTCTCATGCAACAGCCAAGGGTCCAGAATTCTGGGACTCAGAGCTCACTTGAATAGAGCAGAGAGCCCTGAGAACAGCTTAAGCAGAGCTTATATACTTTCCTTGGAGAGGGCAGCGAGGGAAGTTTATGGATGGGTCAGGGCGAGTGGGCGGTTTGCGTGTAAACGGGAGAGGGAATACATTCTACAGTTTGGCAGTTCGGGACAGGACATTCTGGAAACAAGATTAGCAAAAAGTTTTCAAGATTTCAACAGTGTTTTGTTAAGCATACAGAAAAACAGAAAGTGACAACTACCTATTTTATGTAATTTCACCAAAGCCTAAATGTAAAGTGAGCATGGATTACTAAAAACATTCTTGTCCAGGTTGCCTAATGCTCACAAATGTCAATTCTCTTCGTGACTACATATTTGTTTCTTCCTAAGATTATATATTCAACCTCAACCCTGTTGAAAATGCCTAATCCTATGACTCACTTAATACTTTGCCTGATTTCATAATGTCTCTATTGATATCTGCTTTCCTACATATTTTCCCCAGTTCATCATTGTGACTGACTCTTCACATGGAATGACATTAACATTCACTCTCTAACTGAAACTCTATTGATAAAGAACTTTGGTCCAAATCCTATACTCACTCTTCTTTCTAAACCTTCCGACTATCTTCCTAATCCTAACAACTATCCCTTTTTGACTGGAGGTTCTCTTTGACATTCAATCATCCAAGGTACAACGTCCTATGCCATTGTATATCGATTTATCTGAGACATCTGTGCAGAAAGTATTTCAATGCTAAGTATCCCAATCAAGGGCCCAATTCTCTTCTGGGCTTCAAATCTTACCTAGATTTCTGTTTTTCATACTTGAATCATACGTCTATATTCTTATAAATATCACAGATTCCCAGTACCATTATTCATCCCACAGAATGATTCCTAACCCAAATCAAACCTGATATTAACCCTAACTACACAGTGTTCCCTCAATCTAACTTTAGAGAAGAGCAGGGACAGAGCTGATCTTAAAATACAGAAATGTAGGGGATCTTCCACCTGCTGAGAACCTCAGAGGTCCATGCAGAAAGGATCCCTGAAGAAGATGTAGGAAGCTATGTTGGACGTGAGAGAGCAAAAGTCATCTTCCATGGCAAAAAACCTGGTCAGGATGAAGGGAAGTGTATGAATCAGCCTCTCTCTACTTAATGTAGAGAAGATGGACCAAACCAGGCCTTTGTGCAGAGCTATTCTTTGGTGCCTATGAATGATATATCATTCTAACTTGTGAAAGTGTCACAGGAAGTAGGGGCAGCCTCCAGCTCATGGAACACTTGGAAGCAACTGTTAGAACAAAGTGTTTGGCAAGGCAGTGACCTCATTCAGTTCCTAAAGGAAGTGACCTACCTCACTTCCTTGGTAATGGAACTCTCTAAACTTGGGATCCAGGAAGCCAGGTACCCAGAGCCAATCCCAGTCCCAGTCCCAGTGGGCTCACTTGTTTTGTGTTACTAAGGACAGAGTCACTCTTCCTTGGTACCTACTGATGTGAGGATGGCCAAATGCCAGGGTCATTCTTGAGAAAGCAGGTAGTGTCTCACCACAGGCTCCTGACAACCTCACACAGTTGGCCGAGGAGACCAGATCTGAGAATGGATAGTCCATTTCAGGGGAACATAGTATGACCCACCAGTCAGAGGACACTCCGGATAGTCACAGACCTACTTGGGGGAAGGAGGTGCCTTTTTGCGTGTGGGTGTGAGTTTGTGGTTTTTTCTCATGTTCTGAGAATAGGTAGAAAAGGCGGTTTGTTTGGTTTGGAGTGGACTTTTTCTAGTAAGTTGTTTGATAAGGCGAGTGTTTCTATGTCTGTGTATCCCACTTTGTCTGTGGTTGTAGACATTAGAAAAGAGAATGCATCAATGGATGTGTCCTGTCTAGTAGAAAGCTTCCCAGCATTCATTCTGCCCAATTTGTGAATGGACTTTGACTCGCCTTATGGATGGGCAATGCCTACTATCTTACTACCTTGCTGTTTTCTTCCTGAATTCTGGCCACTCTCGAGACTAGGCTCATGGTTTTGTGTCCAAGATATGTATCACCTCCAAGCTCTGTGACATGGCCATGTACATGATAACTGAAGGGAATTGGAGGATCTCAGAAAACTCAGATATGAATGTGACCAGTAAAGTCTCAGTGGAGAATCCTTGCTTTGGGCCATTTGCTTACCTATTGTTCCATTGCCCTGAATGTCAGGAAGGTCTTTGCCTCAGGCCACCCCTTTGTGAAGCCTGAACAAAACAGTTTTCAAATGGAAATGAATTGGCATCACCTGTGGCTCTTTGATTAATTTCTTTGGAAAGGGATGTTTCTTAATCAGCCTCTTGGTCCTGTGTGAGGCTGTGGCTTAGATTCTCAGCACCTGATGGATCTAAAGAAAGATTCCCTGTGTGCTACAAAACCAAAATGGTCAAAATAGCAGTCATTGTGTATGAAGATTCTCGCCATCTTCTGTAATATTTCTGACATCCATCAAGTGAAAATAGGGATCCTTTGGGACAAATGAGTTCTTCAAATGCCTGCAGAGGCTAGACCATAGATGCTTGGGTTTTTTTCATGACTCCAATACACATAAAGAATCTATAACTGGCTGTCATTAGGCCTCAAATTGGAGAAGTGAAGCCGTAATAAGGGCAGGCATATTTGATCACTCGTGGTTCACAGGAAGGGTGTTCAGGCCACACTGAATTAGGGAAAATAGGGGCAAGGGAGCATATTTTGGACACTGTCTTGGACTATGCCCCTTATGAAAACCTCCAGCCAGAGAATTTGATGAGTGTCTATATGGAAGAAGATGAGGGCCATGTGGGAGTGTTTTGGTTTTAATTGTGGTCATTTTTGTGGCGGTTGGAAGACATGACTGTGGCCACCATGACTGGAACTCTGGTGTGATTCCCCATAGAAACTGAGTTCTGGAACTGACCTCAGAGAAGAATTGCCATGAATTGTGTTGGGATTTTAGGAGGCCACTCATGAGAGTCGCCCTTGGAAACTGAGATCTAGGCAAACTCAGATGGAGACTGCTGAATAGTGACACAGAGCTGTGGTGCACAGGTGTGTGATAAAACATCTCTGGTGGGGCCATGTGGATCTGCCAATGACTTCCAAATGGCTTGTGGCTGAAATGGTGCAGCGCGTAATCCCTTATACGTTTGACCTCTTCATATAAAGGCATCTTGTTATATGGAGAGGTTTCAGGGCAATGTTCACAATCAGGTTGCAATGGTTAAGGGGGCAAGCTATGTGGGATAGAAGCCTGGTTGGTGTATTCTCCTGCAGACCCTGACCCACCACACGTATGAGAAATTCCTCCAGCACTGAGTCCCTGTTGATCTCCTTGTATTTTGTGAAGCAAATACCAAACTCCCAGTGCAACAGCAAGAAACACCATGAAAAGTGGAAGATGAGCAAATGGCTTCACAGTCCACACGGGGAGGCACTTAGCCTTCAGTGGCCACAGTTTCCCAACAAAGAGAGAATTCAGCACTGCTGCCTCATGTTCATTTGAAAATAAGAAACTATATCTTCCAGGTCACATATATGCAGACCCAGCTTTGATGGTCTCACTACAAAGGAAGCTAAAGCTCCTGACAACAACATATATTTCAAGTGCCCAAGGTCAGGGGCAGTTTCTCAAGAAGTTTTAGGCCGGCAGAGCTCCATATTTGTGGAGTGTTTACCTGTTAGACCAGGACATGACAAAAGACCACTGACTCCAATTAAAATCAAATTAAACCAAGCTTATTATTTCCACTGGCTTCCTCTCCCTCTAAAAATGGTGGAAACTAGACAGCAACCCCACCTTTCCTACAGCCCACCTTTATAGCCCAGAAAGTTACACAAAGGCGGGTTACAGATAAGAGAACTCGGAGAAGCATCACATTAATGCTAGTTTACATTTTTTTGTTTTTTGCTGGCCCCTCATCAGAATTTATCAGGACCATTAGAGCCTCAACGACTGTCATTGTCTGGCCAGGGAAGGCCAATATATATGAGGTGTCACTAAAGTTTCAGAGAGGGCTGCTATCTGGTCAGAGAGCCAGGCATGGGTGAGTTCAAGGCATGGGCAGGCATTCAAAGCAGATTCAGAATTTGCAGTAATGTATAGTAAAGCCAAAATTATCTTTTCATGGTTTTGTGGCAAGATGGCTCCCAATTTTAATAAATGATCATGTTGGGTCTATTATTCCCCCTTTCTAATGTGCCCCTTCCAAATCTTTGATAGGGTAGGAAAAGAGCAATGAGGGAATTTTAATTCCTCAGGTAACAGTCTCCAAATTTTTAGAACTCACCCAAAACTGGATTCCTGATTTTACCTGACATAATTAATTACTTTTATTGATAATCTATTTATTTTTGGCTCCATAGTTGTTAGACGAGAGGCGACACTCATTTTGGCGTCTTCAGAGCTGAGAGAGGGTGACGTGAGTGGGCACAGCATATGGGACATGACTTGTCTTTTAGAAGTCAGTTGAGGGACATGGGTTGCCTTTTAGAAATCAGTTCGGTTTGAAGTCTGGTTGGGGAAGAACAGGTTGTAAAGTCATCTGGGGATGGGTTCTTCTATGTGAGAAACAAAAACCATGAGTACTGAAAAAATGTTGCAGCAGCTGGAACATGTCACTGTATAGAAGTTCCCTCAGCAGGCTTTAATATCCCCAGTTATCAGAATGTCAACTTAATATTTAACATTTAGTGTTACATTTGTCCCTCCCCATAAGATACAGTTTAATAATTTAATGTCATCTGATCTTGCAAAATTCTTTTACTAGTATGACCTCTGTGTGTAATAGAGAAACCTTTAATTCTGTTACTCAGGGCTGGATAATCATACTAGCAAACACCAAGCCTACCTGTGTAGGTTAGGAATATCTGTAGGCCTTAAACTTAAAATTTGTGCCTCTGGCAGCTCCTCTTGATAGTCACTTTTTATAGTTATCAGGCATTGCTGAGTGAGAATCCTTCTTTGTGGCCTCCAGTCTTACTTATTTTGGGAGGATAACATAAAGTGAATACCTTAAAATATTATTATTATTATTATTATTATTATTATTTAAAATGTCAGGAATGGCTGTATTTTGGTTTTAACTCTCTTTGCTAAGTGTTTAAGATGAAGCTGTCAAACTGACTTTTGTTTCTATCTATTGTTAACATTAGCTGAGTTTTATGAAAGTCATTCCTGGGGAAACTTGAGAGCAGCTTCTCAGTTCTGCTGGTGCCATTTGCGCTAGGTGGGTCCAGGTCTTGCTTGACCATGGGGCTTCCCTCGGAAGCATCAAAGATGTCTCCCTTCTCTGATGACTCTCTTCTTCATAGAAAATGCACTGATTGGCTTTCTGTTTTCCAGTGGTCTCATTAATCTCCCTGATTGGGAGGTTATGAGGCCCATAGTTGCAAAGCTTTTAGAGAAGTCCCCTGTTCAATGGATTCAGACTGACTCAGAGGGCAAGAGCCAAATATTGGTTTTCTTGGCTCTTTTCATGTAAATTTAATTTTAAATCCTAATCTTAATTATCCAGCAAATAAATTTTAACAGCCTTATATTAAGAGTACTGGGGTTTAATGTCTATAAGTTTATTATTATTTATCTTTTTATTAATTGTGATCTGTATTGTAGGTGTCTTGTAGGTGATGACTTATTATCTTAAATTAACCCATGCTGTGTTCTTAAAGCAACACTTCTGTAAAACACTAACAGGGAATCTTTAGATCACTTATAAGGAAATTACAAAATAAAATTTTTTAACAAGTGTAAAAATACTTAGTTCGTGTAATAGCTCCCCTGAATTTTTTAGCTGAGTTATACATTATATCCCCTGTTTGAGATCCTAGTAATCTTAACAGAAAACAAAACAACTTTTGAACATAACTTTAAATGAAACATAATCTTACCTACAGCTTTCGTAGTCATTCTCACATGTAGTAATATGGGACACAGAGCCTTATCTCAGGTAAGGCAGGGCTCTTTATAAATATTAAGTGTTTTAGTTCTAAAGATGAACTTTGTTTTTTTAAATATCATTTTACAAATTTTATATAAATTGTTTGAGGTCACATGAACATTAGCTAACACCATAGGATATTACATTTAAAACATGAATTTAATAAACACTGAAAGTTTTTAACCTTTGCATAGATAAGGCTCTCATTAACATAAAAATACATTTAAAATGTTCCCCAATGTAAAAAGTAACATAAAACTTTACATATCTTATTGAAAACTGGTAAATGAATGCCCAATATATTTTTTTTACTATACAACTTCAGAACACCAGCTTGGTATAATGCTCTTTTAAAGTTTCTACCTTACAGACTTTTATACCTGAAAGATAGGAGCACATTAATAGCATCACAATTACATTGATGTTTCTACATTAAGCAAGTTTAGCTTTTAAAGAAATGGCAGTACAGGGCTCTAAAATAACAGTTCTTATTTAATCAGTTGTTTAATTTTTATGGTTGCTTGCTCTAGAAAAAATAAAACTTAATAAAACACAATGTTATGGGTAAACTTATGTTTTCAGAAATTTTTGTCTCTTTGACACATGACTTATTTTTACAATCTTATACAGACTTTATTACACACTTCTACAGACCTTAGTAAATCAATCAGATATGTAACAAAAGTACTCATGAATGAGTAATCCCATATCTAATTTACTTTACTTATTTATCAAAATATTAGACAAATGTATTGAAGATTGTAAACCATTTTTTTTGTTGAAGGAAAAGTCCTAGAACCAAGTCATATTAGAATTTTTGTAGACATTAATATTTTATTAGATTTTTTAACACCTAGAAAAACTTGTAAGCTGAGTTTTAAAGACATTTATTTTTATCTGTTTATCCAATTTAAATTCAAAAATTTAAATCACGTGAATTAAAGATCTTTAGATCCACTTTGTAAAATTTGTTTTTATGAGCGTTGTTTTTATGAGTGCACTTTATATATGTTAATTTGTGTATCATATATATGATATACAGACATATGTATATATAGATATACAACACATAACAACAGTGTCTACACATAATAATAGTAAAGGTCTTGTAGCTTTTCACAGGTGAAATATCCATTGCAATGTTTCAAAAACTCCACAGTTGGTCAAAGATAGAACTGATCAGAAAAACATTAACCTAGGTCTGTAGGATCAAAATCATGAGCTCAAAAAAATAAAGAATCTAAGGAAAAAAATAAGAGTTCTAGAAAAAATGACTGGTAATTAATTAGTAAATACCATACAATTTAACTTTTTTTTTCTCTTAGGCCTCAGATCAGTCTCCTACTAAGTTAGCAGGCTTCTTTCATTTGCATTTCAACATAAGTCCTGGCTGAGGTCCAGAAGGAACAGGGAAAAGCTGCTAATCTGAGCAGACATCTCAGGCCTAAGGCATTTCAACCATAATATTCAGGTTTGGATGTTGAAAATTATCATACAAGTTTAAGATACAATTCACAAAATTTTATATCTTTACATCTTTTTTTTGTCAACAGATACCATACTATGATTTACTATCCTTGTCCAATTTAATGCACTGCTACACACAGTGACATTTTCCCAGGCTACCCAGTTCAAAATTGGTGAAAAATAGCCTGAATGATTGGGAAGTTACTTGCCAACTTGGAAGTTGTGTTGTTTAGTTTTCTATCCTAACTATTTAAGTTCTCTGACATGAATTATCTGAAATCATAAACTAAACAATTACCTAAACCCGACTTTTAACTGCAAGATTGTGCAATGCTTTAAAAACCCATTCAGATACCAGATTGTTACAATAAAACATCATCATTTAGACACACATTCAGCTAAGAACATTCCCAAGAAACAATTTATAATATCAACATATCATTGCACATGTCTTAAAGGGCCAGAAAAAAAGACACAAGACAGACAGAAAGGAGCTCCAGAATATGGCTGACAGACAGAAGCCTTTAAAACAGAGCAGATAAGAGAAAAATCAACTACACCAGTGGAACCATAGATGTCCCCACAAGGGAACCAGATGTTTTCACAGAGGGACAACCTGAAATGTAATATCAAGGGTCTCCATGGTTACTTTACTGCATTTAGTGTCCCCTTTTTCTTTTTCTCTTTTTTAAAAAAACAGAGGTGGCATAATCCTTACAGTGCAGGGAAGGAAGGAGGTAATTCTCTGAAAAAACAGGGCTTTGGCAGCTGCTGGGAGTCACTCAGTCCCTCCTTATACTTACAGGATTAGCTCTTCTGGTTTCGTTCCACCCCAAGCACGCTCCATCTCCTAACATTTCAGTAGTCAGCTCTCAAAAATTTCCGGGGCGGTGGGGGGTACCAAAATTTGTAACTTAAAGTTCACTTCCTGAATTTGAAGTCAATTCATGCCAATTTAATAATGAGGACAGGGTTTGAGAAAAAGAAAAAGGGAGTTTTACTGCTTTGCTAACAAAGGAAAAACACAGGGGTCTCTGCCCAAAGGTTGTAACTCTCTTTGTCTGAAGGGACAAGGGGTTTTAAAGGAGTTTCAATTGTTAACCTGGGAGATACTCAGTTCTTACGTCCCCAGCAGGCATTGCCCTGTGCAGTGTGTGTGCTCCAGGCAGCCAGCTAGTGGCTTCTCTTATCCTGCTTAACAAAGGGGGGTAAAGTTCATCACAGTTCTTTAAAACACAGTTCAAAGGGATGTCAGCCTTACATGCTTTATTACCCATTTTCATGTCCAATATCCTTAAGTTTTTTCCACAGAAATCACACAACAAAACACACAAAAACAAACAAACAAAAAACACAGAAAAAAAAACACAAAACACAGAAAAAAAAACACAAATAAACAGAAACTTGGCGCAGAAACAGAAAAACAGAGGAGCAATGGAACATCTTGCTAATGCTCCGGGATAGGAACTTCTGTGTGTCTGTTGGCACCTCTCTACCCTTTCAGAGGAATTCACTACAGAATAGAACAGAGGACAGAATGATTCTCGTTACTGTCCCAGACAGGAGTATATGTGTGCCTCCCCAGGCCACCTCTCTGTCATCAGAAGAGATCTCCCTTTACCGGATATCAAATGTTATATAGGTGCTACTTACCAATGGAGGTCTCCTCCACCATGAGCTTGCTAATTGTTTTAGTGCCGTGGTTCACTGCAGTTCTCCCCGGAACAAAAGCTCACTCCAAGGCCTTGGAACATGCCTCTCCAGGACGGAGCCCTGGAGGGAAGGCCAGCTTCAGAATTTCCAGCAGTCTGGTCTTGTGATCTGTTGGGGCAGGTTCATCTCGCTGCGGAACTACAAAATGTTAGACCACGATTCAAGAAAAGACCACTGACTCCAATTAAAGTCAAATTAAGACAAGCTTATTATTTTCAGTGGCCGGGCTGCATCTTCCTCTCAAAATAGTGGAAACAAGACAGCAAACCCACCTCTCCTACAGCCCAGCTTTATAGCCCAGGAAGTTACACAAAAGGGGCGTTACAGAAAACAGAATTTTCATAAGCATCACACTAATTTTTGTTTACATTTTTTTTTGCTGGCCCTAGAATCAGAAATTATGAGGACCATTAGAGCCTCAGAGAGGGTCGTTGTATGGTCAGGGAAGGCCATTATTTATGAGGTGTCACTGAAGTTTCAGAGAGGGCTGCGATCTGGTCAGAGAGCTAGGCATGGGGGAGTTCAAGGCACGGGCAGGCATTTCAAGCAGGTTCAGAATTTGCGGTAATTTATACTAAAGCCAAAATTATCTTTTCATGGTTTTGTGGAAAGATGGCTCCTAATTTTAATAAAAGCTTAGGTTGGGTTTATCAACCGTGTCCCTTACTTTTGGAAACTCCTCTACAACCTCCAAGGTTGTGAACTACTGAGCATTTTCCAATCCAGATATGTATTCACAGATTTTCTTACTCTTCTCCTCTAATTGTGTCTTACTTGAGGCCAAGGTAATGTCAAGACATTATTCTGGATGAGAGTGGGAAGATTATTGTGCAGCACATATTTGCATATACATTGGATTCATTTTCCAATTTTCCATTCGAAATACTGAATCCCTGACACTAACCCATAGCTTACTAGATTCTAACTACTAATACTAATATGATGGAGAAAAATAACCCAAATAGAATTGAAATACAAGCATTTCAGAGGAGGCATGGTATATACTAGAATTGCCTTTTGCAAGATAAAGGGTAGGTGTTATAAATCTAGTGAATTTTTTATTAAAATAATTCTCCATGTGTTTTAAAAATGAACAAATATGTCAATTCCTGACTCCCTTTCTCTCTAGCCTATTCCGCACGTGTATTTTTATATGCACATATAGAATCCTACCTGGTATCACACGTACATTTGTGTGAGGTGCCTGACTTGGCAGATACAAATTGTGAGAAGAGATCACTTCTCGTAAACGCTGTTGGACCTAAAAATTCAACCTATGGGTGAGCTTCCTAGTAGAACATTATACATAAATCCATTTTCAGTAAAATAAATATTATTTTTCCATCTGTGGTTGGTATATATTTTATGATGAATTACGTTTTTCATATATATTGCTACTATTTAATGTCTGTGTGTATTTTGTGTGTATGTATGTGATGTATGTGTGTGTGTGTGTGTGTGTGTTTATATATATATATATATATATATATATATATATATATATATATATATATATATATATATATATATATATATACACTCTAAAAATATTTCAAAATATGAATTACATGTGTCTTATATACACTCTCAAAATTCATTCTTTTTCATGTATGTGGATTAATAATCAACTTCTCACAAGATTTATCTCAGAAATATTCATCCACTTGAAATACATATTTGTTTTCTATAACAGAAAACTCACTACAGCGAATGGTGGTTACAAATATCAATATTTCTACAGTAACTGACCCAGTTTAACATCAATGCAAGTGAATTCCTATGGGACATGATGAGTCTTTTGACGTTCAATTTCATTCAACACTGGTACATTAATATTTCTTCAGTTTTTGCACTTCATAATATATATATTTCATCCACAAGTTCACAAATTTATATGCATTTGTTTCACTTTCAATCACTTCCTGCTTCAGAACACATGCATTCCTCCAGGTTTCTTGACTGGTCTTTTCCTGAGACTTCTTTCCAAACACATTTTTTTCAATTTCCATAATCACTTTTGAAGCAAAACTCACACACATCATGATAAACCATAACCCTAATATTACCATTAGATGTATTACTGGTTGGAATGAATGATTGTATATCAATATAAGATTCCCTGTATAATTTCAGATGTGAATTCAATCCATTATTTAAAGTTGGAACCAGTTACATTACTTATTCACAGTATGGTCTATTCATGCATTATCTCTATTTTCATAAACACAGGGTACATCTATTTGCACCCCCAATAATAATTTATAGTCTTCAAATATTGCTCCCAGAAATGGTGGAAGAAATACTCATGCACCTGATCTACACATACATTTTGTCACAGTAATATTCTGGACACAAATGCAAAGTTCACACTTATGATTGTACCATATCCTAAGTGGAAAGTGAGCATGGATTCCTAAAACATCCATTTCACCTTTGTCTAATGCTCTCAAATATAAATCCTATTGGTGACTACATATTTGTTTCTTCCTAAGATTATGTATTCAACCTCAAGCCTGTTGAAAATGTCTAATCCTGTCACTCACTTTATACTCCTTCTGAATATACTCACAGGAATAGAGCAGAGAGCCCTGAGAACAGCTTAAGCAGAGCTTATATACTTTCTTTGGAGAGGGCAGGGACAGAAATTTATTGATGGGTCAGAGCGAGTGGGCGGTTAGTGTGAATCTGGGTGAGGGAATACATTCTGCAATTTGGCAGTTGGGGACAGCACAATCTGGGAACAAGATTACAAACAGTTCTCAAGATTTCAACAGTGTTTTGTTAAGCATACAGAAAAACAGGAAGTTACAAGTACCTTTTTTATTAACCTTTCATTCCGCACTTCTTCTTCTTGCTACTTTTAATCATAAAAGTGATTATTGGGGCGTGTCACATTCTATGTCTGCTAGTGGGGTATTACCATAAGTTTAACTTGTCCAATTTGAGCTTGGAGTAAAGAAATTACATGGTTGAGCAAACAGGGTTTTATAGTTAGAAATAATATGAGGATTATTATTGGACAGGCCAGGGTTGATAAAAGCGTAGATAACCAGGGGGACTGTGTGAACCAAGACTCAAACCACCCTTTTTGGGCCTCTCTCTCTCGTTGACGCTTTTCAAGGCATCCTTTTATTTTACAACCTCAGTATGGTCGGCATCAAAACAACATTATTACATCAATGCAGCACAAAGGCCCCCTTCTCTCATGGAGGGGAGGTCCAACCCTCAACTTGAGTGTAAAACAACTTCAGAGAGAGATGTTAAAGATTCCTGCAAAGCTGTGATGGAGGTTTCTATTATCTTTAAGTTTTGGTCTCTTGCTGCTTCTATTTGGGTCATTTGTTGTGTACCATGGAGCAGGGCAGTGGTTCCTGTGACTACCCCTGCCACAACTCCAATTCCTAATATGATGGCTAAAGTGAGGGATATATGTTCCCAGTGGAACTGGGTTGTATGCCCCCCTGTTTGAACTTCAAATGAACCTGGGTCATTATAGAGCAATCTGGGACACATCTTCACCATTACACAATTAATCACATCTGTTGACCATTTCATGAAAACATAAACAATGTTTAAGTATATAGAATTATACTGTTGTAGGGACAGACAAGGCACGGCACCTAAGATAGCACCAAAGACAGGGAAACAGTCCTATTTGGTTGCAACCGGATTCAGAGGGCATTGCTTCTGTTGTAATCAATTAACTCCCTGAACCCCAATTTTAGGTAGTTTTAGAATTTTGTACCCAACATGAAAGAGAAGGGACTCAGAAGTTCACAGTCTGCAGAAATTCACAAAACGAAGCTTTTTTTTTCTGTTTTTTCCTCTATTGTGGGCAAGTTAACTTTTCAAGGACACCTGGGAGGCAGAGAGCTTTTTTTTTCCTTTTCTTTTATCCCCCTGCCAACTGTTACCATGGAGCCCAGTTTGTAACTTTTTATCTTAGAAATGTAGCCATCTCTGTGAAGCCCCAGCTCAAGGCCAGAGGCCTTGTTCACATATTCTGTGAAAAACTATTAAGGGGGTGTCTAGCTTAGGAGTGATGATTTTTCCAGCCAGTAGGCAAGTAGAACAGGGCAACGGAATAAGAGGAAGTTAATCTACACTGAACTCATTTATAGAGACTCTTTTGCTGAAAGTCCTAAAGTCAGCCATGGTGAAGACTTCTGGAAAAGTTCAGTGAAGATTTTTCTGAGGGCCTGGTACAGAGGGGGAAGATGGGGAAGGCGGGAGGTGAGAGCAGCTCCATGGATCTCAGAATAAGGAAGGAGAGATGTAAAAGAATAATGGGAAAGGATTTTGGGATTTTCCTAGCAACATAAATTGAGCAGTAGAAACGGTAGAGCAGAAAGGAAGACGGGAGTGAGTATCCCAAAAAGCCTTTGAGGGACTTTAAAATTTAGTAACCTGTTTTCAGTGATGACAAAGCAACTTTAAAGGCCATTTTCATTACATCTTCGATAGAGGTCTGAGGGTTCTCCTAAGCTGGTTTGAGCTTTGGGTTAGGTGGTAAGAGGACCTGGTGGGACCCGTTGTGGGCACTGACAGGAAAAGAGAGAAGTGAGTGGGTGGATGGGTACCTCAGTACCTGCTACCTCAGCAAGGGGGCAATGCTCTGAGAACCGGCGGAGGTTTCGGTTTTGATCTAGTAATTGGAGAAGAGAAATCAGGTTTGCTGAGGTGGGACTGACAGCAGAGAGTATGGAGCAGAAGGCTGAGTTTGAGGAACTATTGGAGAAGCATAGTTCAGGATGTGAGCGAAAGAGGAAAAAGGCCTTCACATAGGGGAATTTCCTTTCACCCTTTTGAGCACTTGCAGAAGTTAAAAAGGTCACACAGAATATGAGGATCTAGAGACTCCTCTGGGGGCCATCAGTTTGGGTTGTCTAAGTGGTAATATGGCCAATGCTGTGTACTGAATTTGATGAGGATTTTGGGTTCCACCAGGCAGCCCCTGTATGCTCAAATCCCCATGACTTACAGAAGAAGTCGGCTTTTCCCCCACACAGCCGTGGCGGTTTGTGGCTTTGATAGTCTGCCGGGCAAACATACTAATATAGGCTAGCCAACCTGCATCTGGCTTGCCTGTCCCTACAACCATAATGTTTGTTTCCATTATCTATGGTACGGAAAGGATTTAATGGAATTTTAATGGGATCCTCTTCATCAGGGATATTCTAATAGGAAAGACTTATAGCCAGCTGGCAAATGTCTGGGTGGAGAGATGGCCTCCAGGTCCCTAAGTGGGCTGTCTGCAAGAGAGACCATACTTCTTATCTAGTAGGATTTGTGATCAGCCATCGCTGCAGTAGGGGCTGATGAGCGTTAGGACTACGGGTGGCCAAGGAGAGAGTCTATAGCCTTACCCATGTGGCGAATATGCAATTTGAAAGGGTTTCCAGTCTTTTCCAGTTTCCAGCCAGAGTCTGGACATGGCACAGGCTTGAGATGAGACGCATGGATGGAGGAAGTGATTCCCTCTACTTTTACTGCTTTAGGTGCTATAAGTAGCACCTGGAATGGTCCTTCCCAGCGGGGTTCCAGGGATGACACCTGATGTCATCTTATGTAGAGGAAGTCTCTTTCTTGATATCAATGTGGATTCCCCTCGTCCCCAGGTTGGAAGGCAGTAGCCAGCTGTTTCCACAGGTATATCTGAGTTCTTACAAGAGATTTAAGTCTGTCAAGCAAGGGTGTGTAGAAGGGATCCTTAGGTCTTAGAGTCGGGGTTAGGTCTCTTAGTGGAGGAGGGGCCCCATAGAGAATTTCATAGGGGGTGAGGTTACACAAAGAAACAAAGGGAGTATTTCTTGCATGAAACAGTGCATAAGGCAGGAGCATAGTCTAATCTTTTATGCCGGTCTCTAAGCTTAATTTCGTTAAGGTATCTTTAATGGTTTTATTTATTTTTTTTACGTGTCCTGATCTCTGGGGTCTATAAACACAATGTAACTTCCAATTAAACCCCAGGGTCCTGGCTATCCCCTGATTTACCTGGCCCATGAAGGGTCTTCAATTATCAGACCATGTTACATTAGGCAGGCCGTGTCTTTGATAAATATCTTTCAGGATCTTCTTGACCACAATTTGTGCCGGTTTTCTTTTTTTTTTTTTTTTTTTGGTGGGAATGGCTTCAATCCATCCTGAAAATGTATCTACAAAGACTAGGAGATATTTAAGCCCATACCTTGCTGGCTTAATTTCAGTAACGTTCACTTCCCAGAATTGTCCTGGTCTAATTCCTCATAGGTGCTTTCCTGTAGGAAGCTTGGAAGTGTAAGCATTAACCAATTGACAGAACTGACAGGCTTTTGTTACCCATTCAATTATTTCCTTTCACTGTGAGTGAGTTAGTCTAAAACTCTGTTCTTGATCCTACAGTAATGCCTGCAGTTTTTTTGAACCAAGTTGATTGAGTTGATGTACATTTTTAACGTAGTGTAGGGCTTTCTGAAATTGCAGGCTGGGCTCACTGAAGTTGAGGAGTTCATTGTCAGTGTTCTTAGATGTTATCAAAAGCTTGCTGGTGCTCAAGGGTCCATTGGAATTGGGCATTCTCATTTAACAGCGGGTATAAAGGAGCAGCTAAGAACACAAACCCAGGTCCATAACCTGCTAAAGCAAGCAGTCCCAAGAAACTCTCTATGTTGTCTCCTGTTAAATGGGGGTGGTATCTGCACAACGGTTTGTTTCCTGGGTTCAGTGAGCCATCATTTACCGTGCCTAAGGGAATACCCCAGGAAGATTACTTCTTGCTGGCAAATTTGGGCCTTTTTGTCCGAAGCTCTCTACCCGAGTTGAGCAAGCTCAGATAATAGTGCTTGGGTCTCAGACTCACAGTTTTCTTTGGTGTTGGCTGCCAGTAGCTGGACATTCACATATTGAAGCAGAATGACTTCGGGGTGTGTAGTTCTGAAGTTGTAGAGATGTCTGTGAAGGGCTTCATCAAAGAGAGTGGGGGAGTTTTTGAACCCCTGTGGGAGTCTAGTCCAAGTTAGTTGAAAAGACGTTCCGGTTTCTGGGTCTACCTACTCGAAAGCAAACAGCAACTGACTATCTTTATGCAGAGGCAAGCAAAAGAAAGCATCTTTTAAGTACAGAACAGTATACAATTTTCACTCGGCCACAGCCAAGAGGTTATTGGGGTTCCAGCATGCTGGGGCTCAGAGCTCACTTAAATAGAGCAGAGAGCCCTGAGAACAGCTTTAACAGAGCTTACATACTTTTCTTGGAGAGGGCAGAAAGGGAAATTTATTGATTGGTCAGGGCGAGTGTGCGGTTTGCGTGCACCCGGGTGAGGGAGTATATTCTGCAGTTTGGCAGTTGGGGACAGCACATTCTGGGAACAAAATAGCAAACAGTTCTCAAGATTTTAACAGTGGTTTGTTAAGCATACAGAAAAACAGGAAGTGACAAGTGCCTATTTAATTAACCTTTCACCTAAGCAAAATGGAAAGTGAGCATGGATTACTAAAAACAACCATGTCCAGGTTGCCTAATGCTCTCAAATGTTAATCATATTGGAGGCAACATATGTCTTTCTTCCTAAGATTATATATTCAACCTCAACCATGTTGAAAATTTCTAACCCTCTTACATTATACTTTGCCTGATTTCCTAATGTCTCTATTGATATCTGCTTTCCTACTTATTTTCCCCAGTTCATCATTGTGACTGACCCTTCGCGTGTGCTGACACTGACATTCACTCACTACCCAAAAATCTATTGCTAAAGAATTTTGTCCAAATGCCATAATCACTCTTTTTTCTAAACCTACAGGCTATCTTCCTAATCCTACCGACTATGCCTTTTTGACTGGATGTTCTCTTCGACATTCAATCATCCAAGGTAGAAGGTCCTATCCCATTTTATATCGATTTATCTGAGACATCTGTGCAGAATGTAATTCAAAGCTAAGTATACCAATCATGGGCCCAATGCACTTCTAGGCTTCAAATCTTACCTAGATTTATATTTTCATACTTATATTTCACCTATATATTCTTGTAAATATTGCAGATTCCCAATACTATTAGTCATCACGCAGAATGATTCCTAACCCAAATCGAACCTGTTATTAACCCTAACCATACACTGTTCCCTCAATCTAACTTTACTGAAGAGCAGGCCCAGAGTTGGTCTTTCAATACAGGAATGTAGGAGATCTTCCACATGCTGAGAAACTCAAAGATCCATGTAGAAATGAACTCTGGAGAAGTTGTACGCAGCTATGAAGGACCTGAGAGAGCAAAAGTCATCTTCAATGGCAAACAACCTTGTCAGGATGAAGGGTTTTGTCTGTATCAGTCTCTCTGTTCTTAATATAGAGAAGATGGACCAAACCAGGCCTGTTTGGAGAGCTGTTCCCTGGTGCCTATGGTTGATATACCATTCTAACTTGTGAAAGTGTCACAGTAAGTAGGGGCAGCCTCCATCTCATGGGACACTTGGAAGCAACTCTTAGGACCAAGTGGTTGCCAAGGCAGTTAGCTCATTCAGTTCCTAAAGGAAGTGACCTACATCTCTTCCTTGGTGATGGAACTCTCTGAACTTGGGATCCAGGAAGCCAGGCACTCAGAGCCAGTTGCAGTACTAGTCCCAGTGGACTCACTTGTTTGGATTTACCAAGGAAAGAGTCAGTCTTTCTTGGTACCTGCTGATGTGAGGATGGAAAAAGCCAGAAGAGCTCTGAAGAGGGGCCTTTACTGAGAAAGCAGGTAGTGGCTAACCGCTGGCTCCAGACAACTTCACAGTGTTGGCCAAGGAGACCAGACCCGAGACAGGACAGGCCATTTCAGGAAAACATAGTAGGGCCCACCAGTCATAGGACACTCTGGATAGTCACAGACATACTAGGGGGAAGGTGGTGCCTTTGTGGGTGTGGGTGTGAGTTTGTGGTTTTGTCTCATGTTCTGAGAATAGGTAAGAAAGGTGGTTTGTTTGGTTTGGAGTGGACAAATTCTAGTATGACTTATGACAAGGTGAGTGTTTCTATATCTGTGTATCCCACTGTGTCCTTCGTTGTAGACATTAGAAAAGAGAATGCATCACGGATGTGTCCTGTCTAGTAGAAAGCTTCCCAGCATTCATCCTACCCTATTTATGAATGGACTGTCACTTGCCTTAGGGATGGGCAACACCTACTTCCTTCCTAAGTCCCTGTTTTCATCAGGAATTCTGGCGACTCTCCAAAATAGGCTCATGGTTTTGTGTGCAAGATATGTACCACCTCCAAGCTCTGGGACATGTCCGTGCACTGGATAGCTGAAGGGAATGGGGAGCATCTCAGAAATCTCAGATATCAGTGTGACCAGGAAAATATCAGTGGAGAAACACTGCTTTGGGCCTTTTGCTTACCTATTGTTCTGTTGCCCTGAATCTCAGGAAGGTTTTTGCCTCAAGCCACCACTTTGTGAAGCGTGAAGAAAACAGTTTTTAAATGGAATTGAATAGGCATCACCTGTGGCTCTTTGCTTAATTGCTTTGGAAAGGGACTTGTCTAAATCAGGTTCTTGGCCCTGTGTTAGGCCGTGGATTAGATTCTCAGCACCTGATGGATCCAAAGAATGATCCCATGTGTACATCCAAAACCAAAATAGCAAAAAGTTCAGTCATTGTGGATGAAGTCTCTTGCCTTCCTCTGTTAGCTTACTGATCTCCATCAAGTGAGAATAGGGATCCTTTCTTTCAAATGAGCTCTTCAAAGCCCTGCAGAGGCTAGCCCATAGGTGCTTGGGTTTTCTCATGACTCCATATCACATTAAGAATCTATACCTGACAGTCATTAGGCCTCAAATTGGAGAAGCAGAGCAGTATTAAAGGCAAGCCTATTTGACCACTCCTGGTTCACAGAAAGGGTGTCCAGCCCACCATGACTTTAGCCAAATGAGGGGAAAGGGACCTTATTTTGGACACTGTCTTGGGCTGCACCACTCATGGAAAACTCCAGCCATAGGAAATGATGAGTGTCTATGTGGAAGAATATGAGGGCGATGAAGGAGTGTTTTGGTTTTAATTGTGGTCATTTGCGTGGCAGTTGAATGAGATGACTGTGTCAATCTGGGCTTGAACTCTGGAGTGATTCCCCTTAGAAAATGAGTTCTGGTACTGAACTCAGAGAAGTATTGTCATGAATTTTGTTGGGATTTTAGCAGGCCACGCATGAGAGTCACCCTTGGAAACTGAGATCTAGGCCCAGGGTGGCTTTCCACAGAGCACTGGGTATCTCATCCAGGATATCACATGATTTATTCTGAAATAATTGGCAGCCATAGTTGAAAGTCAAAACACACATGGACCTTACATTGTAGAACTCAATGTACCTGGCTTCATGTGACCTTTGGCCACTCTTTGGGAAGCCTTGCCTGTGAGAGTCCTCCAGAGCTTTCATTGAAATTAGCTTCCTCAACACTTAATGGTCCCTGAATGATTTGAACCCACAGTGCCTCCAACTTCATCCTTGAAAAACGGGGAAGATATATACCATGAAATGTTTTAAATTCCCATGACCAGGTGGCACTTGAGAACCTTTGGATGTCCTGCTGCTGATCTTGAGTGTTCCAGCAAAAGCGTTGATTGACTGTGTTTCATTTAAATGGTGTAGAACAGAGATGCCAGTAAGTTGGAGCCTGCTGAGTAGTGGGCCTATTGCAGTGGTGTGCAAGTGTGTGATAAAGCATTTGTGGTGGGGCCATGTGAATGTGCTATTGGCTTTTAAATGGCTTGGGACTGACATGGTGCAGCCAGCAGACCCTTATATGTAAAGGCATCTTGTTATTTGGAGAGATTTCAGGGCAATTTTCAGAATCAGGTTGCTATGGACAAGGGGGCAAGCTATGTTGGATAGAAGCCTGGTTGGTGCTTTCTCCTGCAGATCCTGACCCACAACACATGACAGAACTCCCTCCAGCACTGTCTCCCAGTTGAACTTGTTGTATTTCATGAAGCGAATACCAAAGTCCCAGTGCAGCACCAATAAAAACCACCAAAAGTGGAGGAATTCCAAATAGCATCACAGTCCACATGGGAAGAAACTTAGCCTCCAGTGGCACCAGTTTACCTACAAAGAGAGAATTCAGCAATGCTGCCTCAAGTTCAATGTAAAATAAGAAACCATGTCCTCCAGGTCACATAGATGCAGACCCAGCTTTGATGGTCTAACTAGAAAGGAAGCTAATGCTCCTGAGAATAGCATATATTTCAAGTGCCCAATCTTGGAGGCAGTTTCTCAAAAAGTCTATAGGCCAACAGAGCTCCATGTTTGTGGAGTGTTTACCCACACAGGTAATGTCAAGTCATTGTTCTGGATGAGAGTGGGAATAATTTTGTGTAGCACATATTGCATACACATTGGATTCCTTATCTAATTTTCCATTCGAAATACTGAAACCCTGACACTAACACATACCCTACTAGACTCTGACTACTAATCCTAATATGAGGGAGAAAAATAACCCAAACAGAATAGGAATACAAGCAGATCAGAGGAGGCATGGTGTATATTTGGACTTTCCTTTTGCATTTCATAGGGTAGGAGTTATATATCTAGTCAATTTTTTGTTGGAATAGGTCTCTATGTGTTTTTAAGTTAAGAAATATGTGAATTCTTGTCTCCGTTTCTCTGTAGCTTATTCAGCACATGTATATTTATATGCACATATAGAATCCTTCCTGGTATGAAACATGCATACTTGTGAGGAGGCTGACTGGGCAGATACAAATTGTGAGAAGAGATCACTGCTCCTAAACAGTGTTGGAACTGAAAATTCAACCTATGGGTTAGCTTCCTAGTTGAATAACACTATACGTAAATCCATGATCAGTAAAAAGAATATTTTTGGATCTGTGGATAATATATATTTCGTGGTGAATTTCGATTGGCATATATATTGCTCTTTTTAATATCTCTGTGTGTGTGTTTGTGTGTGTGTGTGTATATATATATGTATATACACACACACACACACAAGAAGTATATATATATATTCTCCAGATTTTTCAAAATATGAAATATATGTGTCTTATACGCACTCCGTAAATTCATTCATATTCATGTATATGGATTTATAATGAACTTTTCACAAGATTATTCTCAGAAATATTCATCCCCCTGAAATACATATTTGTTTCCAGTACTGAAAACTAACTTCAGTTAATGTTGCATACAATTACTAATATTTATACAGTAACTGACCCAGTTTAACCTCAATGCAAGTAGATTCCTATGGGACATGTTGTGTATTTTAATGTTCATTTTTATTCAACCCTGGTACATTACTATTTCTTCAATTTATGCACATCATAGGATATATATTTCATCCACCAGTTAGAAAACTTATAGGCATTTGTTTCACTTTCAATCACTTCCTGCATCAGAGCACATGGATTCCTCCATGTTTCTTGAATGGTCTTTTCATGAGACTTCTTTCCAAACACATTATTTTAAATTTCCATAATCAGTTTTGAAGCAAAACTCACAGACTCTTCATGATAAACCATAAACCTAATATTACCTTTAGATGTATCAGTGGTTGGAATGAATGTATGTGTATCAATATAAGATTTCCTTTATATTTTCAGATATAAATTGAAAGCATTATTTAACTTTGGAACCCATTATATTATTTATTCACAGTATGGTCTATTCTTGCATTAACTCTATATTCATAGTCACAGGGTACACCTATTTGTACACCCAATACTAATTTGTACATCTTCAAAATATTGCTCCCAGAAATGGTGGAAGATATACTCAAGTCACCTTATCTACATGTACATTTTATCACAGTAATATTCTGGACACGAAAAGCAAAGGTCACACTTATTATTTTACCAATGTAATGGTCAGACGAGTGTCAGAGGAAGAGACCACAAGAGACTGTCTCATGCAACAGCCAAGGGTTTATGGGGGTCCAGCATGCTGGGGCTCAGAGCTCCCTTGAATAGAGCAGAGAGCCCTGAGAACAGCTTAAGCAGAGCTTATATACTTTCCTTGGAGAGGGCAGGGAGGGAAGATTATTGATGGCTCAGGGCAAGTGGGCAGTTTGCATGCAAACAGGTGAGGGAGTACATTCTGCAGTTTTGCAGTTGGTACAGCACATTCAGGGAACAAGATTAGCAAACAGTTCTCAAGATATCCACAATGTTTTGTTAAGCATACCAAAAAATTGGAAGTGACAAGTACCTATTTTATTAACCTTTCATTCCCCACTTCTTCTTTTGGTTACTTTTAATCATTAAAGTGATCATTGGGGGTGTCACATTTTATGTCTGCTAGTGTGGTATATTGTTTTCTTATTACCATAAGTTTAACTTGTCCAATTTGAGCTTGGAAAAAGGAAACTACATGGTTGAGCAAACAGGGTCTCACAGTTAGCAATAATATGAGGTTTATTAATGGACCAGCCAGGGCTGATAAATGCGTAGTTAACCAGAGGGACTCTGTGAACCAAGACTCAAACCACCCTTTTGGGGCCTCTCTCTCTTGTTGATGCTCTAAAAGGCGTCTTCTTAATTTAATCATAGATTCTTTTACAACTCCAGTATGGTCGGCATAATAACAACATTCTTCACTCAATGCAGGACAAAGGCCCCTTCTCTCAATAAGAGGAGGTCGAACCCTCGCCTGTTCTGTAAAACAACTTCAGAGAGAGAGGTTAAAGATTCCTGTAAAGCTGTGATGGAGGTTTTTAATATCTTTAAGTTTTGGTCTATTGCTACTTCTAATTGGGTCATTTGTTGTGTCCCATGGACTAGGGCAGTGGTTCCAGTGCCCACCGCTGCAGCAACTCCTATTCCTAATAGGATGGAGAAAGTGAGGGATACGGGTTCCTGGTGGAACCAGGTTGTATGCGCCCCTATTGGAACTTTAAATGATCCTGCGTCATGATAGAGGACTCTGGGAAACATCTGCACCATTACATACTTAATCAGAGGAAGAGACCACAAGAGACTGTCTCATGCAACAGCCATATGTTGATCATTTTATGAAAACATAAACAATGTTTAAGTATATAGAATTATACTGTTGTAAGGACGGACAAGGCAAGGCACCTAAGATAGCACAGAAGACAGGGAAACAGTCCTATTTGTTTGTAACCAGATTTAGAGGGCATTGCTTCTGTTGTAATCTTTTAATTCCCTGAACCCCAAGTTTAGGTAGTTTCAGAATTTTGTACCCAACATGTAACGTAAGGGGCTCAGAAATTCACAGTCTGCAGAAGTTCACAAAAAGCAGTTTTTGTTTCTGTTTTTTTTCCTCTGCTCTGGGAAAGTTAACTTTTAAAGGACACCTGGTAGGGGGAGAGCTTTTTTCTTTTTTTTTCTTCCTGCCAGCTGTTACCATGGAGCCCAGTTGGTAACTTCTTTATCTTAGAAATGTAGCCATCTCTGGAAGCCCCAGCTCAATGCCAGAGGCCTTGTTCACATATTTTGTGAAAAAATAGTAAGGGGGTGTCTAGCTTAGGAGTGCTGATTTTTCCAGCCAGTGGCCAAGTAGAACAAAGCAACACAAAAAGAGGAAGTTTATCTACACTGAACTCTTGTATAGGGCCTCTGTTGCTGAAAGTCCTAAAGTCAGCCATGATCAAGGCTTCTGGAGAAGGCCATTTAAGATTTTTCTGTGGGATTGGAACAGAGGGAAAGACAAGGAAGGTGGGAGGTGAGAGCAGCTCCGTGGTTCTGAGAATGAGGAAAAAGAGATATAAAAGAATAATGGGAAAGGGGTTTGGGATTTTCCTGGCAATAAAACTTGAGCAGTAGAACAGGTAGAGCAGAGGGGAGGATGGGAGTGAGTATCCCAAAAAGCCTTTGAGGGACTTTAAATTCTTTGTAACCTGTTTTCAGTGATGACAAAGCAACTTTAAAGGCCATTTTCATTACATCTTGGATAGGCGTCTTAGGGCACTCCTCAGCTGGTTTGAGCTTTGTGTTAGCTGGTAAGAGGACCTGGTGGGACCCGGTGCGTGCACTGACAGGAGAAGAGAGGAGTGAGTGGGTGGAAGGGTACCTCAGTACCTGCTACCTCAGCAAGGAGGCAATGGTATGAGATCCAGCGGAGGTTTTTGTTTTTGATCTAGTAATTGGAGGGGAGAAATCAGGTTGCTCATGTGAGAGTGACTGCAGAGAGTCTGGAGCAGAAGGCGGGGGGTGAGGATGTATTGGAGAAGCATAGTTCAGGATGTGAGCAAAGGAGGGAAAAGGCATAAACATAGGGGAATTTCCTTGGAAGGAAATTCCCAATTGATGGATCTTTTTGAACACTTGCCGAAGTTGAAAAAGTCACACAGAATTTGAGGATCTGGAGACCCCTCTGGGGGCCATCAGTTTTGGTTGTCTAATTGGTAATATGGCCAATGCTGTGTACTGAATTTGATGAGGAGTTTGGGTTCCACCAGGCAGCCCCTGTATGCTCACATCCCCATTATTTTCAGAAGAAGTCCACTTTTCCCCCACACAGCCATGGCTGTTTGTGGCTTTGATAGTCTGCCGGGCAAACATAGTATTCTAGGCTAGCCAACCTGCATCTGGCTCGCGTGTCCCTAGATCCATAATGTTTGTTTCCATTATCTGTGGTACAGTAGGGATTTAATGGAATTTTAGTTGGATCCTCTTCATCAGAGATATCCCAATATGAAAGACGTATAGCCAGCTGACAAATTCTGGGTGGAGAGATGGCCACCAAGTCCCTAAGGGGGCTGTATGCGAGATAGACCATACTTCTTGTCTAGTAAGATTTGTGATCAGCCATCGCTGATGAACGGGCTGATGAGGGTAAGGACTACTGGTGGACAAGGGGAGAGTCTATAGCCTTATCCACATGGCGAATATGCAATTTGAAAGGGTTTCCAGTCTTTTCCAGTTTTTCAGCCAGAGTCTGGACAGGGCGCAGGCTTGAGATAAGAATTAGGATGCAGGAATTGATTCCTTCTACATTTACCACTGTAGGTTTTATAAGTAGCACCTGGTATGGTCCTGTCCAGCGGGGTTACAGGGATGACACCTGATGTTGTCTTATGTAGAGGATGTCTCTTATTTGATATCGATGTGGAGTCCCCTCTTCACCAGGTTGGTAGGCAGTGGCCAGCTGTTTCAACAGGTATCGCTGAGTTCTTTCAAGAGCTTTAAGTCTGTCAAACAAGGGGTTGTGGAGGGGATCACTAGGTCTTAGAGTTGGGGTTAGGTCCCTTACTGGAGGAGGGGCTCCATAAAGAATTTCATAGGGGGTGAGGTTACACAAAGAAATAGAGGGAGTATTTCTTGCATGAAACAGTGCATAAGGCAGGAGCATAGTCCAATCTTTTATGCCGCTCTCTAAGCTTAATTTTGTTAAGGTCTCTTTAATGGTTCTATTTATTTTTTTTACCTGTCCTGAGCTATGGGGTCTATAAGCACAATGTAACTTCCAATTTATCCCCAGTGTCCTGGCTAACCCCTGACTTACCTGGGCCATGAACGCCGGGCCATTATCAGACCCTATTACCTTAGGCAGGCCGTGTCTTGGAAAAATATCTTTCAGGATCTTCTTGACCACCAATTGTGCCTTTTTTGTGGGGAAGGCTTCAATCCATCCTGAAAATATATCTACAAAGACTAGGAGATATTTAAGTCCATACCTTGCTGGCTTAATTTCAGTAAAGTCCACTTCCCAGAATTGTACTGGTCTGGTTCCTAATAGGTGCTTTCCTGCGGAAAGCTTGGAAAGATAAGCATTAACCTATTGACAGACCGGACAGACTTTTGTTACCTGTTCAGTTATTTCCTTTTGCTGTGAGTGGGTTAGTGGAAAACTCTGTTCTTGATCCTTCAGGAATGCCTGCAGTTTCTTTGAACCAAGGTGTGTGAATTAATGTACATTTTTAACGTAGTGTAGGGCTTTCTGAAATTGCAGGCTTGGCTCTGTCAAGTTGAGGAATTCAGTGCCAGTGTCGTTAGATGTTATCAAAAGCGTTCTGGTGCTCAGGGGTCCATTGGAATTGGGTATCTCCATTTAACAGCGGGTATAAAGAAGAAGTTAAGGACGCAAACACAGAAATCCATAACCTGCAAAACCCAGTAGTCCCAAGAAACTCTCTGTGTTGTCTGCTGCTAGATGGGGGTGGTATCTGCACAACCGTTTGTTTTCTGGGCTCAGTGAGCCATCGTTTACTGCCCCTAAGGGAATAGCCCAGGAAGATTACTTCTTGCTGGCAAATTTGGGCCTATTTGGCAGAAGCTCTATACCCGAGTTGAGCAAGCTCATATAATAGTGCTTGGGTCCCAGACTCACAGTTTTCTTTGGTGTTGGCTGCCAGTAGCAGGTCATCCACGTATTGAAGCTGGGTGACTTTGGGGTGTGTAGTTCTGACGTTGTTGAGATCTCTGTGGAGGGCTTCATCAAAGAGAGTGGGAGAGTTTTTGAACCCCTGTGGGAGTCTAGTCCAAGTTACTTGATCAGACGTTCCAGTTTCTGGGTCTACCCACTAGCAAGCAAACAGCAACTGACTATCTTTATGCAGAGGCAAACAAAAGATAGCATCTTTTAAGTCCAGAACAGTATACCATTTCTGCTAAGGGTTCAGAGTGATAAGCAGATTGTACGAATTAGTTACCGTGGAGTGAATGTCCTGCACTCTGTTATTAATCTCTCTTAGGTCTTGAACGGGGGATAGTCCCCGGTTCCTGGCTTTTTTTACTGGGAGCAGGGGAGTCTTCCAGGCCGATTGACAGGGCCTTAGGACCCTAAGGCCAGATATTTCTGAATATGGGGCCTTATCCCATCTTTAGCTTTTCTGCTCAGAGGATATTGTTTGACATTGATTGGGGAGGCTGAGGTTTTTAACTCCACTGTTCTTGGAGGTTGTTTCACGGCTAGGCCTAACCTAGCCATTTTTGCCCAGGTATCTGGGTAATCTGTTATCCATTTCTGGGGTAGCTTGCTTGTTTGAGCAGTCTTGGGGGGTGTGAAGAGTGGATGTTCATCTTCTACTGACATTTATAAAGCCAAGACTATAGGAGTTTTTACTGAAGGATTTAGAAATTTCATTTTGGGGCCTTCGGGGTTAAAAGTTGTTTTGGCCTGGAGCTTACTGAGCAGATCTCTGCCCATCAATGGGGCCAGGCATTCTGGGATTACTAGGAAGGAGTGATGGATTTTTCCTTTCCCCATGTCCATGGTCCTCTTAGTTGTCTATGTCTGATATTTACTGCCATTAGCCCTTTGAACTAGAGACATTTTATTTGATAGTGTGCCCAGTGGGGCCTTAAGGGCTGAGTATACTGCTGCTGTATCCACTTCAAAGTTTACCTGGGTCCTCTCCACTTCAAAAGTTACCCTGAGCTCGGGGAAGGGATCTGAGCCCCGACATTCTTAGTCATCCTTTTGAGTCAGAATGGCTGGCTGTCGTGGCTGTCTCTTTTCTAGGGCACTCTTTGGCCCAGTGACCTTTTTCTTTACAGTAGGCACAATGATCTGAGGCCAGGGGTGGCCTCTGGCGTGCGCCCAGGTTTCCGTTCCTGTCTTCCTGTTTGTTAATTTCTGGCCTATTTATTGTTGTGACCAGGACCTTAGTCAATGCCTTAGTCTGTCTTTTGCATCTCTCATCTTCCCTTTGCTCCCTTTCTTTCTCTTTGTTTCTCTCATATAGTATACTTTCTCGGCTTCTCTGACTAAATCTCCCAAAGTCATATCTTGTGATCCCTCTAAGAGTTGTAACTTTCTTTTAATATCCAGGGCAGCTTGCCCAATGAAGGCCATCATGACAGATGCCTTTTGATCCTCTGCCTGAGGATCAATAGGAGTAAATCTCCTATATGCCTCCATAATTCTCTCTAGAAACATAGAGGGATATTTATCAGGCCCTTAAATTATCTCTCTTACCTTGGCCAAATTAGGTGGTTCCCTAGCGGCCGATTGGAAACCCACTATTAGGGCCTGGCAATAAGTGGACAGATGCTCCCTACCTTCAAAGGTGTTGGGGTTTAAGTTGGGTCAATTCAAGGGGAAGCTGGCTTTGATTATGTTGGGAAGTTGTGTTGGTCACACATCTGGTCCGAGAATATATTTTTTAGCTTCCAGGAGGTTTTTCTCTCATTCCTCTGCCGTAAAGAGAGTCCCTAGGATTTGTTGGCAGTCATCCCAAGTAGGCAAGTGTGAAAACCCCAGGTAGTTCTTTGAGTTCTTTTAGCCGGGCCAGCTTCCTCCAGGGAAGGAGGGGCTGTGTGTGACGCGGGGGGAGTCATCTGGAGGGCACTGGGCCGGCCTAACTTCCTCCAATGGCAGAGAACCAGAGTCAGCAGGGGAATCACTTAGAGGTTGTTGGGGGTTGGGGACAAGGGCATGGGATAAGAAGAAGGAGGAGAGTCCAGTAGAATCTTGAGACTCAGGGAGAACAGAGGGTGGAGGAGGAGGAGCAGAGGGTTTGAGAGATAGAATCGTGGTGGAAGGAGTAGGAGCGTAGGCAGGGACAAGGAAAGGCTTCACCCATGGAGGAGGAGATTTGCAGAGGTCCTGCCAAGTTAAGATATATGGCTGTTGATCTGGATGGCTATGTGGCCTCAGCTGAAAGACAATATCTCTGATTTTTCAAATTAGTGGGAAGTAGAAACATCCTTCTGGGGGCCATCCAACTCCAAAGGTGTGTCATTCTGAGGCACAGAGAGTCTTCCATGTCCAGCGTTTTAATGAAAAAGAAAGATTCTGGGCCCTTAAGCAGACTTTGGTCCAGTGATCAAGGGTCAGGGAGAGAAGTGTTGAAGTGCTCTGTCCCAAAATGAGAGATACACAAACAGTGAAAGCAACGACATACTACACAGACAAGACAAGACAATAAAGACAGACAATGGACGTCCAATACTGAGACAAGGACTGAGTAGCCCTCAAAACCTGATGGGCTGGCAATACCGAATCCGAAACAAAATATCACAGAGTCGAGGAGACTATTGTTCCTTGATTTCCTGAGTCCTCTGGGGCGTCCCCCAGGGATGTGGCCTGTGGCTCTGTGACACGTCTGTCAGCCACCGTCAGAGAGAGCTCATGCTCAACACCGATAGCGATTTTGCAAAACCCTAACCTGAAACCTGAAACCAGAAAGAGTCACCTTACTTACCCTGAAAGGAGCCCCTTGGGGGTCTTTCGTCCGCCGCTGCTGGAACTCGCTCGTGCCTCCAGATGTAAAGATCGGGTGAGCAACAGAGGAAGAGACCACCAAGAGAATGTCTCATGCAACCGTAAAGGGTTTATTGGGAGACCAGCTTTCTGGGGCTCAGAGGTCACTTGAATAGAGCAGAGAGCAATGAAAACAGCTTAAGCAGAGCTTATATACTTTTCTTGGAGAGGGCAGGGAGGGAAGTTTATTGATGGGTCAGGGCAAGGGGGAGGTTTGCGTGCAAACGGGTGAGGGTGTGTATTCTGCAGTTTGGCAGTTGGGGACAGCACATTCTGGAAACAAGATTAGCAAACAGTCCTCAAGTTTCCAACAGTGTTTTGTTAAGCATACAGAAAAACAGGAAGTGACAAGTACCTATTTTATTAACCTTTCACCAATGCCTAAATGGAATGTGAGCATGGTTTACTAAAAACATCCATGTCCACGTTGCCTAATGCTCTCAAATCAATCTTATTTGTGACTACATATTTGTTTCTTCCTAAGATTATATATTGAACCTCAACCCTGTTGAAAATGACTAATCCTATCACTCGCTTTGTATTTTGCCTGATTTCCTAATGTCTCTATTGATATCTGCTTTCCTACATATTTTCACGAGTTCATCTTTGTGACTGACTCTTCACATGTGCTGACATTTACATTCACTCTCTATCTGAAATCCTATTGCTAAAGAACTTTTGGTCGAATTCCTATACTCACTCTTTTTTTCTAAATCTACTGACTATCTTCCTAATCCTACCAATTATACCTTTTTGACTGGATGATCTCTTCTACAATCAATCATCCAAGGTACAAGATCTTAAGCCATTGTATATTGATTTATCTGAGACATCTATGCAGAATATAATTCAAAGCTAAGTATTCCAATCAACAGCCCAATGACCTTCTTGGATTCAAATCTTATCTAGATTTCTGTGTTCATACATATATTTCACCAATATATTCTTGTAAATATCGCAAGTTCCCAATACCATTGTTTGTTTCTCAGTATGATTCCTAACCCAAATCGAACCTGTTATTACCCTAAACATACACTGTTCCCTCAAACTAAGTTTACAGATGAGCCGGGACAGAGTTTGTCTTACAATAGTAATGTAGGGGGTCTTCCACCTGCTGAGAACATCAAAGTTCCAGGCAGAAATGATACCCTGGAGAAGTTGCAGGCAGCTATGAAGGACCTAAGAGATCAAAAGTCATATTCCATGGCAAGCAACCTGGTCAGTATGAAGGGATGTGTCTGAATCAGCCTCTCCTTTCCTATTGTAGAGAAGACTGATCAAACCATGCCTGCGTGGAAAGCTGTTCCCAGGTGCCTATGCTTGATATACCATTCTAACTTGTGAAAGTGTCACAGGAAGTAGGAGCAGCCTCCATCTCATGGGACCTTTGGAAGCAACTGTAAGTACAAAGTGGTGGCCAAGGCAGTGACTTCATTCAGTTCCTGAAGGAAGTGACCTCACCTCACTTCTTTGGTGATGGAAATCTCTGGACTTGAGATCCAGGAAGCCAGGCACCCAGAGCCAGTCCCAGTCCCAGTTCCAGTGGTCTCACTTGTTTGGATTTACCAAGGACAGAGTCAGTCTTCCTTGGTACCTACTGATATGAGGATTGTCAAATGCCAGAAGAGCTCTGAAGAGGGACCTTTCCTGAGAAAGCAGGTATTGGTTCACCACTGGCTCCTGAAAACTTCACAAAGTTGCCCAAGGAGACCAGATCTGAGACAGGACAGGCCATTTCAGGGGAACATAGTATGGCCCACCAGTTAGAGGACACTCTGGATAGTCACAGACCTACTTGTGTTAAAGAGGTGCCTTTTTGCGTGTGGGTGTGAGTTTGTGGTTTTCTCTCAATTTCTGAGAATAGGTAGGAAAGGCTCTTTGTTTGGATTGGAGTGGACTGTTTCTAATAAGTCGTTTGACAGGGGTAGTGTTTCTATGTCTGTGTATCCCACTGTGTCTGTGGTTGTAGACATTAGACAAGAGAATGCATCAATGCATGTGTCCTGTCTAGTAGAAAACTCTCCAGTATTTATTCTGCCTAATTTATGAATGGACTGTGGTGTGCCTTATGGATGGGCAACACCTACTAACTTCCTAAGTTAATGTTTTCTTCCTGAATTCTGGACACTCTCTAGTATAGGCTCATGGTTTTATGTCCAAGATATGTACCATCTCCAAGATATGTGACATGTCCATATACTTGAGAGCTGTAGAGAATGGGAACATCTTAGAAAACTCAGATATCAGTGTGACCAGTAAACTCTCAGTGGAGAAACCCTGCTTTGGTTCATTTGCTTACCTATGGTTCTGTTGCCCTGAATTTCAGGAAGGTCTTTGCCTCAGGCCACCCCTTTGTGAAGCCTGAATAAAACAGTTTTCAAATGAAAATAAATGGGCATAACCTGTGGCTCTTTGCTTAATTGCTTTGGAAAGGGATGTGTCTGAATCAGCCTCTTGGCCCTGTATAAGGTTGTGGCTTAGATTCTCAGCACATGATGAATCTAAAGATAGATTCCATGTGTGCAATCAAAAGCAAAATGGCCAAAAATCTGTCATTGTTGATTAGTCTCTTGCCTTCCTCTGTTAGGTCCCTGACCTCTATCAAGTGAGAATAGGGATCATTTGGGTCAAATGAGTTCTTTGAAGCCCTGAAGAGATGCTTGTGTTTTCTTATGACTCCAAATCACATAAAAAATCTATCGCTGAGAATCAGTAGGCCTCAAATTGAAGAAGCAGAGCAGTATTAACGGCAGGTCTATTGGTTCACTCCAGGTTCACAGGAAGGGTGTCCATGCCACCTTGACTTTAGGCAAATGAGGGGTAAGGGAGATTTTTTTGGACACTCTTTTGGGATGTGTCCCGCTTTGAAACCTCCAGCCACAGGTTATGATGAGTGTCTATATTTAATAAGATGAGGGCCATGTGGGAGTATTTTGGTTTAAATTGTGGTCATTCGTGTGGCAGTTGGAAGAGATGACTGGATCCACCTGGGCTTGAACTCTGGTGTCATTCCCCTGAAAGACTGAGTTCTGGATCAGACATCAAAGAAGTATTGCCATGAATTGTGTTGGGATTTTCGGAGGCCACACATGAGATTCGCCTTTGGAATCTGGGAACTAGGCCCAGGGTGGCTTTCCACAGAGCACTGGGAATCTCAGCCAAGATATCACATAATTTTATTCTGAAAGACTTTGAAGCCATATTTACTAGTCAAAACACACATGGACCTCAATTGTAGACCTCAGTAGGCCTGGATTCTTGTGACCTTTTGGCCACTCTTTGGGAGGACTTGCCTGTGAGAGTTCTCCAAAACTTTCATTGAAATCAGCTTCCTCACCATTAAATGATTCCTGAATGAATTGAAACCCACAGTGCCTCCAACTTCATCCTTGAAAATTGACTAGAAAAATACCATAAAATTTTTGAAATTCCAATGACCAGATGGCACTGGAGAACCTTTGGATGTCCTGTTGCTGATCATGACTGTACCAGACAGTGCATTGATTGACTGGATTTCATGAAAATTGTGGAGAACAGAGATGCCATTAAGTTGGTGCCTTCTTAGTAGTGGGACTAGAGCAGTGGTGAGCAAGTGTGTAATAAAACATCTGTTGTGGGGTCATGTGGATCTGCTATTGGCTTCCAAATCGCTGTGACTGACATGGTGCAGCTAGCAGACCCTTATATGTACAGACATCTTGCTATATGGAGAGGTTTCAGGGCAATGTTCAGAATCAGGTTGCTTTGGTCAAGGGGGCAACCTATGTGGTATACAAGCCCTGTTGGTGCATTATCCTGCAGACCCTGACCCACCACATTTGACAGAACTTCCTCCAGCATGGTGTCCCAGTTGAACGCATTGTATTTCCTGAAGCAAGTACCAAACTCCGAGTGCAGCAGCAAGAAACACTGTGAAAAGTGGAGGATGATGAAATGGCTTCACAGTCCACGTGGGGAGACACTTAGCCCCCAGTGGCCACAGATTACATACAAAGAGAGAATTCAGCACTGCTGCCTCATTTTCATTGTAAAATAAGAATCCATGTCCTCCAGGTCACATAGATGCAGACCCAACTTTGATGCTCTCACTACAAAGAGAATTCAGCACTGCTGCTTCATGTTCATTGGGAAATTATAACCATATCCTCCAAATCACAGAGATGAAGACCCATCTTTGATGGTCTCACTAGAAAGGAACCTAAAGCTCCTGACAACTACATGTATTTCAAGTCCCCAACCTAAAGGCAGTTTCTCCAGACGTCGTTAGGCAGGCAAATCTCCATGTTTGTGGAGTTTTAGACTGTCCCTTATTTTTGGAAACTGTTCTATCATCTCCAAGGTTGTGAACTCCTGAGCATTTTCTATTTCAGATATGTATTTAAAGATTTTCTAACTCTTCTCCTCTAATTGTGTCTTACTTGGGGCGAAGGTAATGTCAAGGCATTGTTCTGGATGAGAGTAGAAAAATTTTTTGTGAAGCACATATTTGATAAACATTGGATTCTTCTTCTTATTTTCCATTCGAAATACTGAATCCCTGACACTAACTCATACCCTACTATAATATGACTACTAATCCTAATATGATGGAGAAAAATACCCAAGCAGAATGAATATGCAAGCATTTCAGAGAAGGCATGGTGTATAGTAGGACTTCCCTCTTGCACGATAAAGGGTAGGTTTTATAAATCTAGTCAATTTTTAATTGAAATAGTCCTCCATGTGTTTTTAAAGTTAACAAATATGTGAATTCCTGTCTCCCATTCTCTGTAGCCTACTCAGCACATGTATTTTTATATGCACATATAGAATTCTACCTGGTATCACACGTACATTTTTATGAGTTGGCTGACTTGGCAGAAACAAATTGTGAGAAGAGATCTCTCCTCCTAAACGCTGTTGGAACTGAAAATTCAAACAATGGGTGAGCTTCCTAGTAGAACAATGTTATACATAAATCCATGTTTAGTAAAATAAATAATTTTGCATCTGTGGATGATTAATATTACATGATGAATTACGATTGGCATATAGATATTGATACTTTTTAATGTATTTTTTGTGGTTTTTTAATATATATAAATATATATATATATAAATACATATATAAATATATATATATATTCACACTCTTCACATTTTATAAAATATGAAATATATGTGTCTTATATAACTCCGTAAATTCATTTATGTTCATGTATGTGGATTTATAATCAACTTTTCACAAGATTATTCTCAGAAATACTCATCCACCTGAAATACATATTTGTTTCCCAGTTCTGAAAAGTAACTTCAATAAATGGTGCTTACAAATCCTAATATTTCTAGAGTAAATGACCCAGTTTAACATCAATGCAAGTAGATTCCTATAGGACATGATTTCTATTTTGACGTTCATTATAATTCAACACTGGTACATTACTATTTCTTCAGTTTTTGCACATCATAAGATATATATTTCATCCACAAGTTCACAAATTTATAGGAATTTGTTTCACTTTCAGTCACTTCCTGCTTCATAACACATGTATTCCTCCATGTTACTTGACTGGTCTTTTCATGAGACTTCTTTCCAAACACATCATTTTCGATTTCCATAATCAATTTCGAAGCTAAACTCACACACTCTTCAAGATAAACCATAACATTAATATTACCATTAGATGTATAGCTGGTTGGAATAAATGTATCTATATCAATAAAAGATTTTCTGTATATTTTCACATTTCCGTTCAATGCATTATTTAATGTTGGAACCAGTTATGTTATTTATTCACAGTATGGTCTATTAATGCATTATCTCTATATTCAAAGACACAGTGTACACCTCTTTGTCCCCCCAATACTAATTTATACCTCTTCAAAATATTGCTCCCAGAAATGGTGGAAGAATTACTCATATCACCTTATCTATATATATATATATATATATATATATATATATATATATATATATATATATATATATATATATTTATCACAGTAATATTCTGGACACAAAAAGCAAAGGTCACAATCATGATTGTATCAAACCCTAAATGGAAAGTGAGCATGGATTACTAAAACAACAATGTCCAGGTTGCCAAATGCTCTCAGATGTAAATCCTATTGGTGACTACATATTTGTTTCTTCCTAAGATTATATATTATAGTTCGAGCCTGTTGAAAATGTCTAATCCTATCACTCACTTTATACTTTGCCTGATTTCCTAATATCTCAATTGATATCTGTTTTCCTACATATTTTCCCCAGTTCATCATTGTGTCTGACACTTCACATTTGGTGACCTATACATTCACTGTCTACCCTAGACCCTATTGCTAAAGAAATTTTGGTCCAAATCCTATACTCACTCTTATTTCTAAACCTACTGACTATCTTCCTAATCCTACTAACTATTGCATTTTGACTCGATGTTCAATTCGACAATCAATCGTCCAAGGTATAAGGTCCTAAGCCATTGTATTTCAATTTATCTGAGACATATATACAGAAAATTATTAAAACCTAAGTATCCCACTCAAGGGCCCAATGCCGTTCTCATTTCAAATCTTAACTAGGTTTCTGTTTTTATACTTATATTTCAGCTATATATTCTTGTAAATATCACAGGTTCCCAATACCATTATTCATCCGGCAGAGAGATTCTTAACCCAAATAAAACATGTTATTAACCCTAAACATACACTGTTCCCTCAATCTAACTTTACAAAAGAGGAGGGACAGAGTTGGTCTTACAATACTGGAATGTAGGGGATCTTCCACCTGCTGAGAACATCAAAGGTCCATGCAGAAATGACCCCTGGATAAGATATGGGCAGCTATGAAGGACATGAGAAAGCAAAAGTTAAATTCTATGGCAAACAACCTGGTCATGATGAAGGGATGTGTCTGAATCAACCTCTAAATATAGAGAAGATGGACCAAACAAGGCCTGTGTGAAGAGCTGTTCACAGGTGCCTATGGTTGATATACCATTGTAACTTGTGAAAGTGTCACAGAAAGTAGGGGCAGCCTGCATCTCATGGGACCCTTAGAAGTAACTGTTAGGACAAAGAGGTTGCCAAGGCAGTGACCTCATTCAGTTTCGGAAGGAAGTGACCTCACCTCACCTCCTTGTCGATGGAACTCTCTGAACTTGTGATCCAGGAAGAGACACACCCAGAGGCACTCGCAGTCCCAGTTCCATGGTCTCACTTGTTTCAATTTACCAAGGACAGAGTCAGTCTTTCTTAGTTCCTACTGATGTGAGGATGGCCAAATGCCAGGAAAGCTCTGAAGAGGGGACTTTCCTGAGAAAGCAGGTAGTGGCTCACCCATGGCTCCTGACTACTTCACAGAGTTGGCCAAGGAGACCAGATTTGAGACAGGAGAGGCCATTTTGGGGGAATATAATATGGCCCATCAGTCTGAGGACACTCCGGATAGTCACAGATCTACTTGGGCAAAAGAGGTGCCTTTGTGGGTGTGGATGTGTGTTTCTGGTTTTGTCTCATGTCCTGAGAATAGGTAGGAAAGGATGTTTGTTTGGATTGGCGTTGACTGTTTCTAGTAAGTCGTTTGACAAGTCAAGTGCTTCTATATCTGTGCATCCCACTCTGTCCGTGATTGTAGACATTAGTAAAGAGAATGCATCAATGGATGTGTCCTGTCTAGTAGAAAGCTTCCAGGCATTCATCCTGCCAAATTTATGAATGGACTGTGGCTTGCCTTATCGAAGGGTAACACCTGCTATCTTCCAAAGTTTCTGTTTTCTTCCTGAATTCTGGCCACTCTCCAGAATAGCCTCATGGTTTTGTGTCCAAGATATGTACCACCTACAAGTTCTGTGATATGGCCATGTTCTGGATAACTGACGGCAATGGCGAGCATCTCAGAAAACTCAGATATCAGTGTGACCAGGAAAGTCTCAGTGGAGAAACCCTGCTTTGTGCCTTTTGTTTACCTCTTGTTTGTTGCCCTGAATTTCAGGAAGGTCTTTCCCTCAGGCCACTCCTTTGTGAAGCCTGAAGAAAACAGTTTCAAATGGAAATGAATGGGATTCACCTGTGGCTCTTTGCTTATTTGCTTCGGAAATGGATGTGTCTGAATCAGACTCTTGGCCCTGTGTGAGGCTGTGGTTAGATTCTCAGCACCTGATGGATCCCATGTTTTCATCCAAACCCAAAATGGCCAAAAGAGCAGTCATTGTGGATGAAGTCTCTCGCCTTCCTCTGTAAGGTTCCTGAACTTCATCAAGTGAGAATAGGGATCCTTTGGGTCAAATGAGTTCTTCAAAGCCCTGAAGAGGGAAGCCCATAGGTGCTTGGGTTTTCTCATGTTTCTAATTCACATAAAGAATCTAAACCCCACAGTCAGTATTCCTCAAATTGGAGAAACAGAGCAGTATTAACGGAAGGCCTACTCGATTACTCCTGGTTCACAGGAAGGTGTTCAGGCCACCCCGACTTTAGGCAAATGAGGGGACAGGGAGCTTATTTTGGACACTGTCTTGGGCTGCGCCCCTCATGGAAACCTCTAGTCAGAGGTTATAATGACTGTCTATATGGAAGAAGATGAGGGCCATGCGGAAGTGTTTTGGTTTTAATTGTGGTTATTAGTTTGACGGTTGGAAATGATGACTGGCTCCACCTGGGCTTGAACTCTGCTGTAATTCTTTTTACAGACTGAGTTCTGGAACTGACCTCAGAGAAGTATTGCCATGAGTTGTGTTGGGATTTTAGGAGGCCATGCATGAGAGTCACCCTTGGAATTGAGATGTGTGCCCAGGAAGGCTTTCCACAAGGCACGGGGAATTTCAGCAAGGATATCACATGATTTTATTCTGACAAACTTGGCAGCCATAGTTGAGAGTCAAAACACACATGGACCTCACATTGTAGACCTCAATGGGCCTGGCTTCATGTGACCATTTGGCCACTCTTTGAGAAGACTTGCCTGTGTGTGTTCTCCTGTGCTTTCATTAAAATGAGCTTCCTCAACATTTAATGGTTCCTGAATAAATTGAAAATCATAGTGCCTCCAAATTCATCCACAAACAATGGCTAGATAAATACCATGGAATTTTTGAAATTTTCATGTCCAGGTGTCACTGGAGAACCTTTTGATGTCCATTTGCTGATCATGAGTATACCAGACAATTCGTTGATTGACTGGGTTTCATGAAAAATGGTGTAGAACAGAGATGCCAGTAAGTTGGAGCCTGCTTAGTAGCGGGTCTAGAGCAGTGGTGGGCAGGTGTGTGATAAAACATCTGTGTTGGGGCCATGTGGATCTGCCATTGGCTTCCAAATGGCTTGTGACTGACATGGTGCAGCTAGCAGACCCTTATATGTTAAGGCATCTTGTTATATTGAGAGGGTCAGGGCAATGTTCAGAATCAGGTTGCTATGGGCCTGGGGGCAAGCTATGTGAGATAGAAGCCTGATTGGTGCATTCTCCTGCAGACCCTGACCCACCGCATGTGACAGAACTCCCTCCAGCATTATGTCCCAGTTGAACTCCTTGTATTTCGTGA